>NC_089791.1:22085887-22103387 GCF_040412425.1 Macrobrachium rosenbergii
CCCTATCCCTCCCTCCCTCCCTCCCTTCACCCTGTCCCGGCGGCGACGTAAGGTCGATAACTCTACTTTCATGTTATGTAATGTGGCCACAAGGTGTGTTATGTAGATTTTATGGCCGCCTATAGAATTGGCGCCGAATTTCTTGGCATTAATTCCTCTCTCTCTCTCTCTCTCTCTCTCTCTCTCTCTCTCTCTCTGTGTGTGTGTGTCTGTCCTCGCGGCGCGGTGGTAAACGAGTTCAGATCACAATCTGAAGGATCTGCGTTCGACTTTCGAACTGGAGGACGAATTGAATCGCTTCCTTAAATCCTGTATGTCTTTGTCGGCCTAAGCAGTAGTAAATTGCGTACCTGGTAATTAGTCGACCGTCGTGGGTCGCAGCTATGTGAAAGAATGAAAGAGAGAAGAAAAAGCATTTTCCCATCCTAGAAGATGCCAACAAAACGGGACGTCCTCGAAGAGGTAATCTTCATCCTAACGTGGTGAAACCAATCATAAGACTCTCTCTCTCTCTCTCTCTCAGCAGATAGCTATTGGTTAATGACCGTAAATTTCTTTGTACCTTTGGGACTGTAAATTCAAGGAAGAATGTTCACCATGTTTTTTTTTTTTTCCGAAAATAACCCTGAAGTGAAGAAGCATGGTTTTAGGGTAATGGTATTGTCTGTACCTTAAGACAACTTCATTAACGAAGTGAATTATATCGTGCTATATGAACTGTGAATAATGAGATATACGAACTATTTTTTCATCATACACCTCTTTCTTTTTATATCACGACTCAGTATATCTACTCAAAGTTAGTTGAATTAGATATAGCACGCGCCTTCATTATTATTTAGATGAATGTACAGAATTAACAAGTTTAATTAGGTTAAAGCTATTTCCCCTAGTTCCCAGTAAACTTGGACTGGTAAGTGAAGCATTGTGCTTTTAGAGCTGTTTGTGATTGTTTATGGGCGTGTGTTTGTTCAAGGCTTGTCCCGCAGCGTATGGAAAGGACCCGCGTTTGTGTCTTCGTACTGAACTCATTAGTAATTTCATTTTGCATCCTATATAATTTTTCGATAATGACCTTACTGTGTTTAATAGACACTTCCCTCTTGCAATATGTAGTAGCTTGGGTGAAGTTAAGCGCAAAGAATTCAAACGTTTATGTCATTCAATTTTTTCCGGCATAGAATCTTTTGTTGATGGAATTTCATTCTTATTTTGTAATCATCTGTACTTCCTTAATGTAGTAACGCTTCAGGTACCTTTATAATTACAGATTCGTGTGAGTTCTGCCAAACTTCGATCGTTTTTGTAATTTTTATTTGATGCATTGTTAATTTAAAATGTTTTTTTTATAAAGTTCGTTAAGATCAAAATAGTTCCGAAATTTCCTGAAAAAATGTTTTAGTAATTTTTATTTGATACATTGTTAATTTATTTGATCAAAAGTGGATTTTTATATATCTCGTTATGATCAGAATAGTTCAGAAATTTCTTGAAACAGCGTTTTTGTAATTTTTACTGAAATATTGTAATTTACTTAATCAAAAGTGGATTTTTATATAGTTCGTTATGATCAAAATCGTTCCGAAATTTCATGAAACAATGTTTTTGTGAATTTTATTTGATATAATCTTAATTTACTTCATGAAAAGTGGATTTTTATACAGCTCATTATGATCAGAATAGTTCAGAAATTTCTTTAAACAAAACAAATGTATATTGATAAATGGAACTGCAAGTTGTTTTTTGAATGATTATAATACTGGTCGCAGCAGTTGGCGGCTCTTGTCCCTAAACCTGTTCGCCAAGAAGTGTGGCGCCTATTCAACTTTATTAGCAAGTACAATAAGTTAATCTGTTTTTAATTGCTTATCTACAAGGAATTTGTCAAATTATAGAACCACTTGATATTCGAATGTGATTTGGATAATTTCATGAAACCTCGTAGAATACTCTCCATGCTACGAAATTTACGTAGTATATTATGACACGGTGTTTTGCGTCTGCAAAGACGTTGGTATCAAATCAACATTATTTAGTTTGATTGTTAGCTGTTGCGTTAATAACATGCTGTCGAAGTAACGACAAAAAGAATTGATTTATTTATTTGCCCACGATGTAGTTTCATATTTAGAGTGAAACAGCCTCGAAACTATTGCAATTTTATTTCATATCCCTCAGGACATTCCCACGTCTGTGACGAATGTTTACGTGGCCCAAGTTTATGGCACGAGATAATTTGATCTCCAGGATTACCAGCAAAGGTTTTCAGCGAAGCCTCAGCTGAAGATGCTAAATCTCATAACTATAAATCCATAGCATTATCGACAGAGTTTCAAGGGAGCTGGGTAAAGGGGGTGGGGTTAGGAAGGAGGGGGGGTGGGGGCAGCGTGGGCAGGCAGTGAACGGCGCGCGTCATATACCAGCAAACGGCCTTGACAATGCCAAACTTCGTCGTTACGTAAAGGGACAGGAAGGGCGTTGGAGGAGGAGGGGGAGGAGGCATCGTACCAAATGGATGTTGAGGGTTTGATGAGATAACACCCACACACACACACACGCACGCTCACGCACGTACGTACGTGCGTACGCACACACGCCGGAATAGAGAAGAAGGGGGTTTACTATGACAGCCATTTACGGGCCTCGTAGCAAAATGTTTGCTAGCACAGATACTCCCCTGGCGCCACTTGTATTTTGCTGGGTACGACTGAAGTATGCTGGGGTAAGGGGGTGAAGGCCAAGGTTCTGGGTTGCCTGTTACTGGCTGGCGGGTATGGGTAGTAAGCACTAGAGGAGTTTGTTGTCACTGCTCTAGGTGGGCACGAGATGGGAGCGGGGCGGGGGGAAGATGGCTAATGTGTGTATATATATATATAATATATGTATATATATATATATATATATATATATATATAATATATATATATATGTATGTATATATATATATATATATATATATATATATATATATATATATATATATATATATATATATATATATATATAAAATTTCTGACTCAAATCAGGATCGAACCCAGGTCTTTCAATTGAAAGGCAAGGGCGCTGCCCACTAGGCCATACAAGTCATAAAAGCGCCCATGCCTTTCAGTTGGAAGACCTGGGTTCGATCCTGACACGAGTCAGAAATTTATTTCTGTTCCGCACGTGATTGTGTGACGTGATTGTGTTGATTATTTCTAATATATATATATATATATATATATATATATATATATATATATATATATATATATATATATATATATATATATATATGCATATGTATATTGTTTGTTTGTGTGTGTGTATGTAAACAGTGATGACTAGAGAAAAAACAATACAACGGCCATTGCTGCTCTCATTGCTGCTCTCATTGCTGAATCGTGAATGAATCCCCTGTGAAAAAAAATTTTCCACAATATTAGCTGATCCAATCACATGCACAGAAAGCTCATCAGCACCTCGTTAACCTTCTATATACAGTTTGGCATTCACCTTTATTTTGCATTAGCAACATCTTAGTATTAAGGTCCTCCCCCTCCAGTACCTCTCCCCAAGCCTTTCTAGGTGTTTCTCTCCTCCTGTCTCTTAACATTTGTAAATTATACACAATTTTTTTTTTTTTACCCTCTCTTGTCCACTAAATTATACACATTTTTTTCACACTATCTTTTCTAATTTTCCCACATGACCAAACTATCTCAGAACACTTATCCATTCTCATACTGTAACTATTTTATCTCCTTTTTCCGGTATGCCCACATTTATCGTCAATTTAAATCTTGTGTCACACTTACTACCCAAACAGTACAATCTTAACAGCTTCAACCCCACCCTTTTTTTCATTAACATCCATGACCGTAACTTCACTTTCGTGAGAGTTGATTCAGGTATACTTTCATGAAATTCTTCTCATCAGTAGGCATTTGCAATCTCCCTCCAGTCTTTGCACACACCTTGCTACCTTTCTCGCAACACCTATTTCGGGAAACAGTTCTTCCCCCATCCTACCATCATCCATTCTACTTAATGTCAAATACTTATACGAATCATCCACGGCCACTCCGTACAACATTCTTTGCTTTGTCATCCTAGTTTCCATTTACCTTTACAACTTTACTCTCGTTCACGTTTGCTCTCAACTTTCTCTTGAAAACGCGGTCGGACTTTTATTGCGCAGTTTCTTTGCGGTATTCCCAATCTGCACTGTATCGTGTGCAAGCATCTGCCTTTTCACAACCCATTCTCGAATCATTTTCTTATCCCACAATTTAACATCACCACACACACACACACGCGCATATATATACAGAATATATATATATATATATATATATATATATATATATATATATATATATATATATATATATATATATATATATATATATATATATATATATATGTAGTGTATGTATTATTTTTTTATCCGTCATGCTGTTTCTGATGTATCCCTTTGCATTTATCACTTACAAACTTACCTTCCTTTAGGCTCTCAAAGTCTTTCTTTGGTTTTTTTACTGTTAAGTCTCTGTTTCTTTAAGAAGATGAAATGGATTGGAATATAGAATTTTGGCCAAAAGGCCAAGTGCTGGGACATATGAGGTCATTCAGCATTGAAATGGAAATTGACAGTAAAAAGGTTTGAAAGGTGTAACAGGAGGAATACCTTGCAGTTGCTATATGAAGCAGTTCTTAGGAGAGGGTAGAAAGTAAGATGGAAGAAAGAGAATGTGAATGGAGGTACAGTAAAAGGAACGAAAGGGGTTGCAGCTAGGGGCCGAAGGCACGCTGCAAAGAACCTTAAGTAATGCCTACAGTGCACCGCATGAGGTGCGCTGACGGCACCACCTCCCTACGGGGACGGGACGCCTTAGTTGTTATGTTATGTAGAGTAGCAGTTCATACCTCTCCCTGGTGTTTTAGACATTACGTACTTTTTGCGATTGTTTTCATTAGATGTCGTTGTACATCATGAAGTTTATTCCCATAGGTAAAGAGTATTAATGGCCGTCAAGATTATATATTTTTCCTATTTGGTATTCAATCTACTGATGTGCTTTGTTCATTTATTATACGTTTCTGGGAGTATATACTTCACTGAATAATGCAAGAAATGTTATTCTTTTTCCTTAGGAATTCTGTACATTATAATAGCTGAGAATGAAGGCATAAATATCGGTGTTCAGTATATTTTAACACTGAAGTACGGGCGTGTCTTTTATGGTGATTAAATTTAAGGAGAATAAGGCGGTAGAATTAGCACGCTAATATTTAACTGAGAAGTACAAATTTAGCTCATATGTTGACTGCTCAAGGGGAAAAGGACGGTATTGTCAGTATTAAAAAAAATTAACAGAGAAAGTGAGAGAGAGAGAAGGTAAAATAAACATTATAGATAGATCTGACTGAAAAAATGTTCAAAGAAAATAAGGCGGTTGACTGTTCAAGGGGAAAAAGGACTGTGGGATCAGTATTAAAGAGCTATAATGAGAAAAAAGCAAAATTAACATTTTAGATGTCTGACTAAGAAATAGAAAAGACGACCTAATTTCTGGATGGGTCTTAGAGGACGTGCAGGAACAGCGATGACGTTCTGCCCAAGGCATGGCTCTCATATTTCCGTATCGGTTTAGATGCGTAACTAACAAGGAGTCCTCTGGGGGACGACAAGTTGCTTTGGCAACTTCGGGCGTCACCTTCTTATTTATCGGCCGCGGTGCAAGTGCTCGAAGCCTCTTAATGAAAACGGCAACCTAACCTTAACCGACGGACGGCTCCGAATTAAGAGCATTAGGCCAAGGTCACACAGGGCCCTCCTGCCAAGAGGAGGAACTGGTGCAGGGGGCTCAGAGGTTTGTTAATGCAGTTTCCAATGTTTAATGCAGTAAGGAAGTGGGTGGGAGGGGCGGAGTCAGTCACCTACTGGCTTTGAGGCTTGGGGGGGAGTTTTGATTTGGAAGGGGGGCGGTCGTCTGGGTGAGTGGGCGTGTTGCTCTTAAAGCTGCACTTTGAGTTCTACTTGGGCGTTGCGTGCTCTCTCTCTCTCTCTCTCTCTCTCTCTCTCTCTCTCTCTCTCTCTCTCTCTCTCTTTCAAAAGGAGGTGAGGAAGGCGTGGTTTTCATTCATAATTTTGGATGGCTGTTTCCCCTGGTTTCACATGTATTTTATTCTTTCTGGTTCTGTGCGTTTTTCATGATGGCTGTCTCTGGTTGGTTATGACGTGGCCTGGAAATTCCTCGCTTTCCTGAAATACCATGGGCAGTTCTATTTTAGTATATTAAAATTTTGTATATTTTATACACAAGGATTAAATGTTGAAAGTAATGCTAAATTTGTTGACTGCTCTGTTTCAAGAATAATTATTTGTATGGCACGGTTCTTGGTTCATATCCCGCTTAAGTCATTATTTTTGTAGAAAGAGAAAAAAAAAAATAGAGAAAATGATAAAGAAGACGAAGGAAATAAAGATATTTAAACCATGATATTGCTCCCTCTCCCCCCGAAAAAAAAAATGATAAGACACGGTTTTCACCAGCGTCAATAATTTTGGATTTTGCAGTCGGGAAATTGAAGCTTATGAGAAAGGAAAAAAGTTTGCCGGGAACATGAGCATTACTGTGGATTATGACTGAACATGGTTTTATACCATGTTCTGAGCTTGATTAATTTAATCCGGCTGTGATAATGTGGCTTCGTGGATTTTATATATAAAATATATATATGTATATATATATATAGTATGTATATATGTATGTATATACGTACATACATACATGTACACACACATATATATGTATAGTATGTATATATGTATGTATATACGTACATACATATATGTGTGTGTGTGTTAAAGTTTTCGAGCACTTGTAAATTTTGGTCAACGCTTATCTAACATTCCTGAGAGATATATGTGCCATTATTTCCAGTCGAATGCCTTCCATAATTTTTTTGTTTCCAGGTAGGAAACATTGTCACCAAAAAATGAATGTCAGGCTTGACCTGAACACGCTCACAAGCTCGTTCTGCTATTGGAATTCATTTAGCGTGGCTTTTTGAGGTCACGGCTGCTAATTTGGCACTGCAGACTGCAGTTGCAAACAGTGGATGCGCTTGTATCACTTCTTTCGGAGAGTCGCCGAATTGAATTTTTTGCTGACAGGGAAAATTTAACATTTGTGGCTCATTCTAAAGAAGGTGGGAATGTTTTTTAACGTTTTAACCGAGTCGAATTTTCTGCTGACTGAGCAAATTTATCTTCAAATATTTGACAGTTGTTGATTATTTCTAAAGAAGTTTGAGAAAATTTTTTTATATTTTAACCGAATCGAATTTTCTGCTGACTGAGTAAATTTTGTACATCTTCAAATATTTGACTTTTGTTGCTTATTTCTAAAGACGTTGGGGAATTTTTAAAATATTTTAACGGAATTGAATTATCTGCTGACTAAGCAAATTTAATATATCTTCAGATATTAAACATTTCCTCCTCATTTCTAAAGAAGTTGGAGAATTCTTTAAAATATTTTAACCAGATCGAATTTTCTGCTGACTGAGCAAATTTAATATACCCTCAAATATTTGACATTTGTTGCTTATTTCTATAGAAGTTGGAGATTTTTTTTTTTTCTAATTTTTGAACCGAATATAATATTCTGCTGACTGAGCAAATTTAATGTACCTTCAAATATTTGGCAGTTGTTGCTTATTTCTATAGAAGTTGGAGAATTTTCTTTGAATTTTTGAATGGAATAATTTTCTGCTGACTGAGCAAATATAATATACTTGTATATTAAGATATTTGACATTTGTTGCTTATTTCTATAGAAGTTGGAGAATTTTTTAAATATTTTAACCGAATATAATTTTCTGCTGACTGAGCAAATTTAATATATCTTCAAATATTTGACATTTGTTGCTTATTTCTATAGAAGTCGGAGAATTTTTTTGAATATTTTAACCGAATCGAATTTTCTGCCGACTGAGCAAATCTGATATACCTTCAAATATTTCACATTTACTGCTTATTTCTAAAGAAGCTGGAGAATTTCTTTGAATATTTTAACCACCCCTTTTTATTTTTACCCGACTATAACTGCGTGGTGTTATCTAAGCTTTAAAGTAGCTCACTGTAATCTGCAGTGATGAAGAGGAGATGAAGCGAAATTTGAAGCCTACTGTACTATTTTTTTTTTTTTACCAATCTAGAATCTTAGATTGTGTCAGTTGGTGGTGTGTTTTAACACCCCCAAAAAATCACAAATGGAAAAACGCCGTATTTTTTCATCGGGTGGAAACGAGTGACTCATAAACTGTTCATTTATTTTGTTTTTATTATTATTATTCATAAGATGATTTGATTTGATGTAGCATCTTCGAAGGGATAGCGCACTATTGAGTTATTACGTTCGTTATGAACGTAAAACTAACAATCATACAGGTAATTAACATAAGTATATTGAAGGTAGTAGCTTCCTCAGTTGCATTCAAATTTTGATTTGTCTTCCCCATTTCTAATTTTGTTTTTTTTCAATTAGTAACTTTTATGTCAAGCCGCTAACATTCATTACGAAAAGTATATTAAAGCAATGGAAGTGATTAGTGGAGTGTAGTAGTAGACTATATATATGTATATATATATATATATATATATATATATATATATATATATATATATATATATATATATATATATATATATATATATATATATATATATTTAAATTGACGTTAAAAAGCAAATGCCTGAGAGAAGGCTGAATCGTTACTATTCGAAAATTTTGGAGTCTCACTAATTTTCCATGAACCGCACTGTATAAAAACCAAAATGTATCCATGCATTTTTCCACCAAAACCAAATGTTCGTCCTCGAAGTTTTCCCTTCTGGAATCCGCACGAATCCAGCACTGAGCGAAGGTCGAAGTACGGGAATCTCTCAAGTTCCGTGTAATTCAAACGCGAATGGACCTGATAACACCTGCTGCTGAATCACAATTAGGAGACGAATCAAAGGCCTTATTGCAGATTATCCCACCCTTTCTCTTGGCATCCTGAATCGGTGATTTGTATGTGCTAAGCAAATCTTGCATTACCAACATGTCGAAGTTAGAATTTAGAATGTAAGCGAGTTTCTTCGAGATGGTTCGCTTTCCTTTAGCATTCGAAAGCAGTGTCGACAGCTCAGATCGGACCTTCATAGTTAAGACAAAATTTTTTTAGAGAAATCACTAGAAATTACATCTTGAGAGGATGGTTGGGCTCGGCGTGATTTTCACTCAGGTCTTTGGATATAACACTATATTCTTGTTCTCAGTCGCGCCTCGTTTCTTCCGCTGCCGAATAATGAGACGAAGCTTGTAGACAGTAGTTTATTTTATTGTTTTTTTTATCTCCGTCCAAATAGTATTTTCCATAAAATTTCTCTGTCCGGCTGTCTGTTTCTTTTTGGACAACCTTGTTCATGGAAAATTAGTGAGACTCCAAAATTTTCGATATAGTAACGATTCAGCCTTCGCTCTCAGGAGAGAATTTGCTTTTAACGTCAATTTATAATATATATATATATATATATATATATATATATATATATATATATATATATATATATATATATATATATATATATATATATATATATATATATATATATATATATATATATATATATATATATATATATATATATATATATATACACACATATGTGTGTGTGTGCGCGTAATGCGTTAGTGAAATCTTCATGGGGTGAACTTTCAATGCTTGGAATTTATTTCGTGGAATTTTTGGTAGACTTTACTGTACGTTCACATTGGTCGTGTTTTCTCTGAGTGATATTTCTCTTTGATTATGTGTGCAGAGTTGCCTTTCATGGAATTTTAAAGCTGAGTGCCCTTACTTCATTACAGTATCTTAACCACCCCCACCCCCATCCCAAAAGGGGAAGGTGGGGTGGTTGCAAGTTGAAAGTAATGAGAACGAAAGTTCTATACTTACTTGTAAAACAGCACAAGTATTCTAACTTGCATTTCTAGTGATAAAACGTAGCATATAATTCATTATTATATATTCAAGTAATTTTTTAATGAAAATGTAAGGGAAAAAGATGCAAAACTTTTGATGGTTATTTGTTGAAAACTTACATAGTAAAATTTCTTTGATCTGGTTTTGGTGTCATTTTAAATATAGTATATTTTAAAAAAGCAAAATAACAAAATGTAAAAGGTCAACGTAGTTAGGTAGAGTTAGATGAAATCAATGAAATTCTAGAACTTGCTGAGAAAAATATTCACCACAAATGAATATAAATATACATACACATACATATATATATTTTTATATATATATATATATATATATATATATATATATATATATATATATATATATATATATATATAAATATATATATATATATACATTCGAGTTATATAATTTATATATATTTTTGTAGTATATACATTATCAATAGATAGTTACGTTGATAATACAATAATTGTTTTCATATGTAGTATTTTGCACCTATATTTATATACATTTAGGAAGCATTGGACTATCACACGTAAAATATGTAACGTAAATAATGTACCTGATATAAACGCGATGCATTTGCAACATTATTTAAATTCTGCAGTAATTGTTGACGGCACGGGTGCGCTAGTAATAATGGCATTCTTCGTCGTTGTGACTGACAGGATATACTCTCCTTCGAGTAAAAAAAAAATGCTCATAATTGACATAAATGAAGACTGTATAAAATAATCACGTTCTTTAAAGATGGGAAGAAATAATTTTCTTTATTTATTGATTAATTTTTTTTTTTTTTTAGAAAATTGTATCTCTGGAAAACACACTAAGATTTACGACACTAGAAAATGTGGTATCATTTCCTCAGTAGCAGCATCAATAAAAATGACAAAGAAGTTCTTTGGTGTCATAGAGTTCTTCAGGTGTGATATGAGGTTCTTTGGTGTCGTAAAGATCTTCTGGTGTCACATGAGGGTCATAATAACACTCAAGTTCTTTGGTGTCATAAGGTTCACCTGGTGTCACATGAGGGTTATAATAACATTCAAGTTCGTGGCGTCATAAAGTTCTTCAGGTGTCACATGAGGATCATAATAACACTGAAGTTCTTTGGTGTCAAAAAGTTCTTTAGGTGTCACATCCTCTCATAATAACATTCAAGTTCTTGTGTGTCATCAAGTTCTGGTGTCACATGATGACCATAGTAACAATTGTGGTTTTTGGTGTCATAAAGTTCTTGAAATGTCACATGAATGTCATAATAAAACTCAAGTTCTTTGGTGCCGTGAAGGTCTTCAGTTGTCACATGAAGGTCATAATAACAGTCAATTGTATCAAAAGTTCTTTCGCATCTCTTTTAACAACATTCAAGTTCTTTTGTGTCATAAAGTTCTTCTGGTGTCACATGAGGACCATAGTAACAATTGTGTTTTTGGTGTCATAAAGTTCTTGAAATATCTCACGAGTGTCATAATAAAACTCATGTTCTTTGGTGTCATGAAGTACTCCAGCTGTCACACGAAGGTCATAGTAACACTCAAGTTCTCTGGTGTCATAAAGTTCTTCTGGTGTCACGTGAGACAAAGAGCCGGTGTCACTGCCCTCACTAATACAATACTCTTTCGTGTTGTGTTAGAGGTGAAAATCCGCATGCAAAATCTACCCGGAAGTGCAGGTGAATGAACAGGTCCTTGATTATTTTGGGGGCTGTGTTTTTATTCCGCATATGTTGGCGGATTGTGAGATACTGCGCAATAGATGACTTTCTCATTGCGCAAACTGCGCAATAGATGGCTTTTTCATTGCGCGATGGATGACTTTTTTTATCGCTAATTTATTTTCTTTGTCGGTATTTTTATTTTTATTTTGTGTTATGGTTCATATTATTCTATTATCTTTTATGTTACTATTATTCATTTATTTTTTTTATTTCTTTTCATTACGTTATATCATATAAGCTTTATCATATTTTTCCCCTCATTGCATTCTCTATCCTTTTATCTACTTTTTCCCAAATAATCTCCTTTTTATGTTTTTACATTATATTCTTTCTATATTTAGCTTAATTTTTCATTATATTCTTCTGCTATATATCTGTTTATTAAATTGAGTCCAATTATATTTTTAATTATATGTACTCTATCTTATCTTTTTCTTGTTTATGTTCTATAATTTGTGCTTAAACCATCAGTTTTATGTTCGACATGATATATATATGATATATATATATATATATATATATATATATATATATATATATATATATATATATATATACATACACACACTTACTGTATATTTGTGTGTGTATATATATATAAATATATAGAATATTTAGTGATTTTAATTCTAATGGAAAATCAGTATCCGTTTGGAGATTTTTTAAAATGATAATTATCAAACATTCTGAAACCTCAACTCGAGGTCTATGGACTGACATTGTGAAATCTGCACATTCGGTGATTTTTACTGGACCAGAAAGCAAAAGTTAAGAGGCTTTTTATTTTGGGTGAAGGCCTCTTTCTTTTCATTGACTTTTCAAAAGTAGAAGTTCTGTTGTCCTAGTTGTCCTTGACCAAATTCCTGAGAGGAGTAGAAGAAGAAGAATAAGAACAGTAGAACAAATAGCAGTGTGACGCCACGCTTGAGTACTGAGCTATAAATGTGCAAAGTCGTGAAATATTATGCTGGAACATGAGGTCCGAAGCAGTTTATCTTAAAAGCGTAAAACTTTAGACGCCTTATTTCTTGCTCGGAACCAACTCAGACTCTCTCTCTCTCTCTCTCTCTCTCTCTCTCTCTCTCTCTCTCTCTCTCTCTCTCTCTCTCTCTCTCTCTCTCTCTCTCTCTCTCTCTCTCTCTTTCTTTGGTTGCGTGTTTGTTATCTCTCTCTCTCTCTGTATAGTTCTGTTTGTGTTCTCTCTCTCCCTCTCTCTGTCTTTGGTTGCGTGTTTCTCTCTCTCTCTCTCTCTCTCTCTCTCTCTCTCTCTCTCTCTCTTTGGTTGCGTGTTTATTATCTCTCTCTCTCTCTCTCTTTCGTTGCGTGTTTGTTATCTCTCTCTCTGTATAGTTCTGTTTGTGTTCTCTCTCTCCCTCTCTCTGTCTTTGGTTGCGTGTTTGTTCTCTCTCTCTCTGTATGGTCTCTCTCTCTCTCTCTCTCTCTCTCTCTCTCTGATTGTATGTGTGCGCGTCTCTCTCTCTCTCTCTCTCACTCTGGGTTGTATGTGTGTGCGCGTGTGTCTCTCTCTCTCTCTCTCTCTCTCTCTCTCTCTCTCTCTCTCTCTCTCTCGTAGTGTGTGTGTCTGTGCGCGTGTGTTCTGTGTGTGTGTGTGTGTGTCTGTGTCCAGGGCATGGAGTTAGGTTATTGACTCTAAAGCTTATGCGCAAAATGATCGTTCGACGTTGGTGTGTGACCTGTTTTCCACTTTCAAGTTTGTCGTTTTGCATTTTCCACAGCTTTGATGAAACATTATATGTCTGTGGTATTGACCTCGCATTTTGTTTTATTTATTGTAAACGTAGTTTTCTTTAATTTTCTTATATTATATATATATATATATATATATATATATATATATATATATATACGAGTATATATATATATATATATATATATATATATATATATATATATATATATATATATTTATATATGTATATACTGTACAGTATGTATGTATATTTATGTATATATATACTTTATATAGATATATATTTACCGGTATATACATACACACACATATGTGTGTGTGTGTTTACTGTACATACTGTACATATACGGAACACACTTTGGGGTCTTTTTATTTCTTTTGGGCTGGCGCTAAAACCGGTCATTAGGCTGCCTGTTTCGTAAGCTTTTGCCCTGAAAATAAAAAAAAACTTAAAATACTCAAACTCACACGCATATGGTATCATGTCCAGTGCATGAATCCATGAAATATTTGCGAGGGCTCAATTCAAAATGGGCTCACGCACGCACACACACACACATATATATATATATATATATATATATATATATATATATATATATATATATATATATATATATATAGAGAGAGAGAGAGAGAGAGAGAGAGAGAGAGAGAGAGAGAGAGAGAGAGAGAGAGAGAGAGAGAGAGAGAGAGAGCTCCCCATACTAGAATCATCCAGTTCCTGAGCACCCGTGAACCCACTGAATCGATGTTCATCGGTCCAGTCCCCTTGAAGAATCCTAATGAAAACGAACTGGTTAAGACTAAGCTCGAGGGGGAAGAGGAGATTAAAGCAATTATGTGAGGAAGAGGAGCATTACCAGGAGCGTGACATGCAGGTACTGCGTCGTTCATTAAGAGAGAAATCCCCCGTTTGGGGGGGTAGTGCCTCCAAAGCACCTCAAGCGGTTGCACTGTGGTGTTATTTACTTTGCAGCGTCCCTTCCTTAGGCCCCTGCCTGCAACCCCTTTCATTCCTCTTACTGCACCTCCGTTCATATTCTCTTTCTTCCGTCTTGCTTTCAACCCTCTGCTATCAGTTGATTCATAGTGCAACTGCGAGGTTTTCCTCCTGTTAGATTTTTTCACAGGCAGTTTACGTTTCAGCGCTGAATGGCCTCATAGGGCCCAGCTCTTGGCTGTTGGGCTAAATTCCGTATTCTGTTCTATTCTATTAAGAGAGAAATAGCTGGAAAGTAGTTATGAGGAGAGAAGAAGGTCATGTGTGTAAAAGGGGTATTAAAAAGGAGGCGGGGGGAGGGGGAAGGGAAGACCAAAGTTCAGATGGAAGGATAAAATACCAGATGACATGCGCGAGAAAGGTCTCAAGAAGTCAGGATGCATTGATCAGAGGAAGATGGAAAAGGCTGACAGGAAACAGCGACTCCATATAGAATTAGAACATAAGATTTAGGCCAAAGGCCAAGCACTAGGGCCTATGAGGTCATTCAGCGCTGAAAATGAAATCGAGAGTTGGTACGTTTGAAAGGTGTAACAGGAGGAAAACCTCGCAGTTGCACTATGAAACAATTGTTAGGAGGGGGTGGAAAGCAACTAAGAAGAAAGACAATATGAACGGAGGTACAGTAAGAGGAATCAAAGGGGTTGCAGCTAGGGACCGAAGGGACGCTGCCAAGATCCTTAAGGAATGCCAGTGTACCGCGTGAGGTGCACTGACAGCACTACCCTCCTACGGGGCGACTCCATATAGAAATGGGTAAAGTTGAAGATAAAGAAGTACTTTTGATCTTTTGTGATTTTTGAGGTATTTATGGAAAACGCGACGCGGCCCCCTCAAGGGGGTAGTTTGGATCGAATTGGTTCGGAAGTGGGGTCGTTAGGTGCTTCTAGGTGGTATCAGGTGCTTTTAACTGGTCTTAAAAAAAACTATGTCATCATTCAAAGAGCGTTTGGTGCCTGGAAGACTGCAAGGGAGACTGCATCGGAAATCATGAATATGTATACCTGACTCATACGAATGCAAGTATTTTTAGAGCTTTAGATTAATGCCTCGCACGAACAGTTATTTTTAGTGTTGTTTGCGTTACCGCATGAGGTTTTGGATAAATGAAGAAATGAGTAGAATTACTCATTAATTCTAGTAAGGGGGTTTGTTGTATTCTTTGTTTTGTTTGAGAACGAAAGTAAGATGCAAGCAGTCCCATATGTAATGGCCGACGTTGCTGTCTGTTTCGTTTGTTTGTATTTTTCTGGAATAACTCTTGAAGAACAATCATTAATTCTTTCCTGTATCCTTAATGTAATGTAGAACAATCATTAATTCTTTCCTGTATCCTTAATGTAATGTAGAATGTGTATGACCTTACTTAATTGTAATTTCTGTCAATAAATTTTATCCTAAGTTATGGAATGTAAATCATTGTCTTTTTTGTCAAGAAATTTTATCCTAAATTATGGAATATAAATCATAATTTTTTGCGAATAGATGTACAGTAATGTTTTGGTTAGAAAGTATCCGTCATAAATTTGCTCTTGGCGATAATAAAATATTCATGATTTCTAAGGTAACATTTTAAATAAAATATGTATTTATGTTTTTTCATGGTCCAAGCTACGAAACCAGCTACTGTGTGTCTCCCTCTTTCGGCAAAACTCCTCTTTTTACCTGGGCCAGACGGCTGCTTGGAATGTGATTTCACGAATTATGACAAAGTAATGTGAATAATTGAAAGGATACAGGTTTGTATGTTGATGAGGCTAGTGGAACGTCAAACTGATGGTTGCGTAATCATCGGGTGTCGCCGTCGAATTCTTCATTCCATTAATGAGGGTGATAAGATGTTTAATTATTTTCGAACATTTATAGCCAACAGTCACCAGTTACTTTAATGAATCGTTTCATATGTTGAAAGTATGTGGGTCTTTTTTTTTTTTACCGATTCATTCACGTCTTCAATGTCCGTGTGGGAAAAGAATTTTAGAAAAAAAAAAAAAAAATAGAAAACCCATATATTTCTCGTTGGAGTTAGAGGCTTCAGATACGAAATTTTTCCATGATCACTGAGACACCAGAGAGGCTTCAGATACAGAACTGGAAACATGTCCCATTTGTCAATGGTATACAAAAATTATTTAATTTTGAGACATATTTATGGTATAATTTTACCTCTTTTAATTTGTGACTGAAACATTTGAATTTGCATCAGTATTGGTGTCATAAAATTCTGATCAGTCATTATTACTTGTCTGTTTTGACACTTTGCCATAGATAACGAGTGACGTTGTTTGAAGGCTTTTGTTTTGTCTATCGGTACGCTGGCACTCTCCTGGGAGTGATAATTAACATATTGTACATCTTTATATTATATGGGAGAAGAACAGTACTGCCGGGATGAACGAGTAGCCTATGAGAATGAATTATAATCAAGATTTGAAGACTAGTTTTCGATTTGATTAAATGGACAAGGCAGAGTGGAAATGGCACAAAAATACCCAGTAGAGGAGAAGGAAAATCTAAAATGAAGGTAATTTAGTAACGAATTAAGAAAAAGACTAGAGGAGACTCACAGATGAATTACGAGGAGATAAATCGGTACGGAAACCGTTTAGAAATACTAAGCATTGATAAGAACTATATCGGAGGACTGTTGAAAATAAAATAAAAAGAAATACAAAAACAAGAGTAACGGGTGCAAAGGCAGGCTGTTCGGTTGTTCCGTCTGTGTCTTTCTGTGTGCACTTTGATTTTTTTTTTTTTTTTTTTTTATTATGAAGGTCTGTGCTTCGAAGTTAATTTTGGGGTCTCCATTCCGCAGATTTGTACTCCACTTGTCCTTGGCCATGACGTTGGAATTAGAAAACGGTAGAAAACAGAATTTATATTATTTGACTGGTATATGACACTCTGGTTAGTGACCTTGTTACCCTGGCCTTAACCTTCTTGCTAAAAGTAGCCGTGCTCAGGGCTATCGTAGACACCTTTTGTCGGGAGAAAATTGCCAGAGTAATTTTTTTTTACCTTGCCAGAATCATAGTGGAAATAA
>NC_089791.1:22108387-22133387 GCF_040412425.1 Macrobrachium rosenbergii
CTCCCACTGATGTCGCAACGGTCGTGTAACGCTCGAAGTGCCACGTCTTCTCGAATCCATTTTCTGGGAATTAAGAATCATTTTGATTATAGATTGTAGGCTCTCAAACATGCGTATAGTGAATGTCTTGACTTTTAACGAACAAGGTATGTTAAGTATTTACAACAGCCTTTTAAAGCAACTTTGGCAGAATCTTCAATATTTTCATTTTATCCAGTCTTTAAATTTTTAAGCGGTTGCAGTATATTGAAAAAGATATATATTTTACTAAGAGCGAATCTCTCAAACCAATCTTATGAGAGTTAAGACAGTTAACTCAATAGTCAAGTTAAACTACATAATAATAATAATAATAATAATAATAATAATAATAATAATAATAATAATAATAATAATAATATCACAATTTCCTGCTGTTGTTTCTTCCAGTTCTAAAGTTCAGAACTTTGTTCTTGCTTCCTTGTTCCTTGATTCATCCTCCAGGAGGCAGAAAAGCCCATCGTTTCCCTTCGAATTGAGCCTCAATCTTTTCCATTCTTTCTCTTGTTTCCTCCTTGCCCGGGCTAGAGGAAGGTGTATGGTTGCCCTTTCCTTCGGCTTTTATTATTAATAACTCACTCCTTTTCCTTTCTTAAAGGTAACTGAAGGCTTTGTCTCATGGACAGTTTTTGTTAATTTATTTATCTATGTATTTATATATTTATTTTATTTTGGTATCGTTTGGTTCTGCGTTGCCACTGATGACGTCAGATGGTGCTGAAGCAGTTACACGGGTTGAATCGTTTCTGCTGTGAACAAGCATCTTTTTCTCTTGGTCTCTTTCTTTAGGGACTTTCATTGTATTATTATTATTATTATTATTATTATTATTATTATTATTATTATTATTATTATTCAGACGATAAACCCTGTTCATATGGAACAAGCCCACCAAAGGGGCCATTGACTTGAAATTCAAGTTTCCAAAGAAAATGGTGCTCATGTGGAAGTAATGCATTAAACCGAGTAATGAACTTCGTACTACAGTATTCATTTTATCAGTATATTTATAATTTTAAACATTATATTTAAGAGTTAGTGGCTAGTTTTCGGGAATATGGCAAGATCACAGTAGCATACATGGCGTAGCCCCAGCATATTTCGTAAACTGAAGCTTATTCATGACTATTCTAGTCAGCAATGGCAAATTTTTATTCGTATTGATGTCAGTTGGGGGTAGATACTGGAAAAAGTCTTTCTTCTCCATCGTTACCGTGTAAACAAAGATGCCAGTACTTGCCTGCATGATGACGAACATGAGTGACTTTGGTTTTCCTGTCATTATTGTTTTTTTTTAATATTTGGAAGGCAGGATGTCACAAGATGTTAGAAAATATGTCCGCGCGACTGCACTTTTAGATTGCTGATTCTGACGGGGATTTCTGGTGCGTGTCTGAAGGTTCTTTGTTTTTGTGCTGGAATTTAAATTATTATTATCATCGTGATCATCATCAATGCTTTTTTTTTTTTTTTTTTTTGCTGTCAGGCTCAGCGAATTTTTTCAAAGCCTTTTTGGGTAAAATTCGCTGGTATGTTTGGCGCTTTATGACTGCACGGAAGTACCTTAGGTACGTAGTACTTAGGTTCCAACCTCTTTATGGCCCTTGCGTCCGAATTGTTAATGCCCTGAGACTCACTCGAAAGACCGGGGTTGATCCTGTTGTGAGTCAAATTTATTTCTGTGAAACACGTTCCCATATATAAATATATATATATACATTATATATATATATATATATATATATATATATATATATATATATATATATATATATATATATATATATATATGTATATATGCCCCATTTTCCCTCCTACTATTATTATTAAGATAGTTTAACCAGACCACTGAACCGACTATCAGCTCTATAGGGCTGGCCCGAAGGATTAGCATGAAATACCAGGTCTAGGCCACAGGCCTAGGAATCAGATGGAAAGATTTGAGAAACAACGCTGTAAAACATCCACATGTATGAATTAAAAGATCGCATAACGAACAATTAGAAAACTGTCCTACATCTAAACCCACCAGAACACTATAGATTCTGGTATGCAGCGACCTCCGGTAGATTGCCGTATCGGAAGCGATTTAACATTCCGTGATCACACAATTGCAGGTGGGTGTGGGTGGCTAGATGACTTTTACAGCTGGTCTCCATTGTTATGTTGTTGTTTGCGAAATGTTTGCCTAGTCCTCTCCTGCTCTCGGTGTTTTGCAGGTACATGAAGGTGTTAAGCACTTGTTATGGTTGGGATTACGATTCATTGTAATAAAGTCCAAGGCTTGGAGTTTTTTTTTTTTTTTGTATCGTTTTCAGTGTACAATAGATAGCTATGTATTGTGTGAATGTTATGCAAATTGACACGCAGCAGCAGCAACAACAGCGCACGCACACTGCACACACACATGTATATATATGTTTGTGTGTGTGTGCGTGTGCGTGTGAGTTTCAGAACGCCATCGGTTATGCGACAGATATGAAAAAAATGCGTGAAGTCGAGAAGTTCAAGGTCATATTGCTGTTAAAGATATACAGTATATATATATATATATATATATATATATATATATATATATATATATATATATTTCTGATCATATCAGAGGATCGAACCCAGGTCTTTCGATTGAAAGACCTGCGTTCGATCCTGATGTGAGTCAGAAATTTATTTCTGTTCCACACGTGATCGTGTAGTTGATTATTTCTATATATATATATATATATATATATATATATATATATATATATATATATATATATATATATATATATATATATATATATATATATATATATATATATATATATATATGATAAAAGTACATTATATATATATGTATATATATACATATATATATATATATATATATATATATATATATATATATATATATATATATATATATATATATATTATATATATATATATGGTAAAAGTACATTATTATATATATGTATATATGTATATATGTATATATATACATATATATATATATATATATATATATATATATATATATATATATATATATATATATATATATATATATATATATATATCTTTATGTGTTTGTGTGGGGACATATGCAGTAACTCTGGGAACACCATCAAACTCCCATCGTCTGCACAGACCAACACGCACCCATCAAACACGCACTTGATTCAGATTCCTGACCTCCAGACTCTCCCATTATTTCCGTTGGAAGGGGCGTCAGCGGCCTTAAGAGAACTCTTCCAGTGTTCGTATGGTTTCTAATTAGATGAAGGTCACCCGTCGTACCTGTCGCGTGCTGTTTTGTTTACCTTCCGTGAGCGCGAGCACACGACGTCAGTGGGAGCTGGAGCTGGCTGGAGCTCTCTTTCCTTTGCTCCGTGGGAGCCTGAAACTCGATTTCGGTACGGTCGGATGCGTGTTGCTTGATGTTCGGATGTCAGAATGCTTGATGAGAGAGATGGAAATTGGATTTTTCTTGGGGGGGTGGGGGGTGGTGATGGCCACGTGACTGACTCTCTCTCTCTCTCTCTCTCTCTCTCTCTCTCTCTCTCTCTCTCTCTCTCTCTCTCAAAGTGGTGTTCTCCATGCCATGTGTATCTTGTTTCTTTTCCTGCCCGTAATTTTTCTCCACTTTCCTTTTCGTCTTGCCTATAGCTAAGTCTTCCTTTGTTGCTTTGCATATTTCTCCTCTACGTTCAGAGGACAATAATTTCATTCCTGTCCGATTATTGCCGTTGATCCTTAAACTTTCGATTAGTTTTACTTGTGTTTATCTGGGGATTGTTAACAAGATTAAGACTGATAACTGTTGTCAGTGATAAGCTTATCAGGAAAGGAAAGTGATGTGCGTAGTTGTAATATTAGTTGCAATGGTCTTAGTAGTAGTAGTAGTAGTAGTAGTAGTAGTAGTAGTAGTAAGAGCTTTTATGTAATAAGAATGAATTTTTGGTTTTGTTTATTAAGGTTAACTTTAATTCAGCATTTTACTTTGTATTATGTCTTTCACTTACAACGTGTGAAACTTTATTTTCATCGGAGGAAATATATCAGCTAGGAATTGATAAGGAAGTCCCAGTGACCACCTATGTACACCCCATTATTATTTTTCATCATTGGTTATATTAAAAAGTCATAACAACATTTTTTTATAATGTCTTGTTCATCTGTCATATCAAATTGGCCTTTATGAATTAGCATTAGAGGAATTTCTGAATAACAACGTGACCTGAGTATTTAGAATTCAACTAACCTTAGTTTCACTAAAATGGCCAAATGGTCGTGCCCCAGTGCGTTTTCTCTTTACTTGCTTTGTTTTTCTACTTCATATAATAAATAAAATAGCAAATGGGTCTTCCCCTCAAACGTTTCTATTCATGCATAACGTTCGACATTTTCCTTTATCCGAGAAACGTTAGTCCCTTTCCACTTAGTTGGGGAGCTCGTTTGTTGTTTTTATAAAGTAGCATAACAACATTTTTTTTAATAATGTCTTGGGTCTTCCCCTCAAACGTTTCTATTCATGCATAACGTTCGACATCTTCCTTTATCCGAGAAACGTTAGTCCCTTTCCACTTAGTTGGGGGCTCGTTTGTTGTTTATATAAAGTAGCATAACAACATTTTTTTGATAATGTCTTGTTTGTTTGTCATACCAAATTAGCCTTTGTGAATTAGAGTACTTAGAATTCACGTAACGTTAATTTCGCTAAAATGACCGAATGCCCCTGTCTGTTTCCTATTTATGTAGTCTTTTTCTGCCTCACACAGGAAAATAATAACAGATTAATCTGCCTGTCAATCGTTTGCACTCCGAGAAACGTTAGTCTCTTCTCACTTAGTTGGGAAACTCTTTTGTTCTGCCTCACCCTCCCTGAAGGTGAAGGTACTTCACGATCTTTCTGTCCTTTGTCTGTGATACAGAAGAGCTTATCTCCGACCTGTCTGTGATTCATAGGAAATGAGATAGCCTATTTAAGGCGTCAACAGATAGATAACTAATGTAAATATGACTCGTATTGGTGCTACTTAAAGGTAGCATTACCAGGTTAACTGGGAATTTGTGTTTTTGTGTTTTGTTGTCGATTGTCGTCGCTCTTCACGGGTTTTCTCATGTTGCGTGGTTAAGGTTATTATTATTATTAATATTATTATTATTATTGTTGTTGTTGTTGTTGTGGTTCTTCTTCTTCTTCTTCTTCTTCTTCTTCTTCTTCTCTTCTTCTTCTTCTTTCTTCTTCTTCTTATTATTATTATTATTATTATTATTATTATTAACTGTGGAGCATCACTATATTGTGATCGAAAATAATGATTAAAAAGCCACAATAATATAATTGATAAATTGTATATTTAAGACATAAAAATATACAAGAAAGGGATAAAAAGAGAGGGAGCTTTCGAGTAACAGTCCTCTTCAGCCAACAGTTGGCTGAAGAGGACCGTTGCGCAAACGGTCGAAAGCTCCTCGTTTTTATCCCCTTTCTTGTATATTTTTATGTCTTAAAATATACAATTTATCAATTATATTATTGTGCTTTTTAATCATTATTATTATTTTAATTATTTTTATTTTTATTATTATTATTATTATTTTTATTATTATTATTATTATTATTATTATTATTATTATTATTATTATTAAAGAAAGAAAATATAAAATCCACTATTTTATATTTTTTGTTATATGCAGAAAAGAGAAAAGGCCATAAATTTTATTCATTGTAACTATTGTTATTTCTGTCAGTATTTCATCATCACCATACGGTCATTCAATCAGATAAATCATTCATATTTAATAAGTTAGCAGTCCCGTCAAGGACTATATGCCCAGTGACCTACTTTTTCAAGGCTACTTCTGATTCACTGCGTGGCCCCAATTGCCAACTATTAGGGGCCTCCATTTGATTTCATTGACGGATGTCACGTTGAAGATTGTTTCAAAATTGCCTGCTGTTAGATTTTTTTTATTGATTGTTAAGGTCAGCTGTTACTGGTATTGCTTTTGGTAGCCCAAACTAATTCTTATTTGAAATGAATTGCTTTGACGCGTTAGTTGGCAGATTTTGATGTGACATGTCGTGTTAAAGCCCACAATCTCTCTCTCTCTCTCTCTCTCTCTCTCTCTCTCTCTCTCTCTCTCTCTCTCTCTCTCTCTCAACGTAGCCATACTCTCTGTCTCTCTCTCTCTCAATGCAGAATTCTCTCTCTTTCTCTCGTCAGACACATTCTCTCACTCAAAGTAGCCATATTCTCTCCCTCTTTTTCTCTCAACGCAGACACATTCTCTCTCTCTCTCTCTCTCTCTCTCTCTCTCTCTCTCTCTCTCTCTCTCTCTCTCTCTCTCTCCTGCCTTTCTTTTCCCGTAGAGAATCCATCGATTTTACCCTATTTTTTTCTACTGTTTTCTTTTTAGTTTAGGAACTGTTGGGCAGCCTTTGTTATTGTGCGTCCTATGGGACACATTGTGATCTTGCCTTTGTGCTTAATATTTTTAGTCCTCCTTTTATCATAGTCTGTCGTCTTTGAACTTGCCTTTAAAAAATGTCTATATAGTGAATTTAATGTATACGTAATGACCCCGAGGTGAGAAAAAACTGAGATGCTTTAAATCTTTTTCACGGAATTTTTCCTTCATAATCGGACAAATAAAATTGGAGCCGTTCTGATGGTCCTACTAAGGACGGATAGAGGGTCCTCCCAAAATTAAGACTAAATTTAAAGAAAAAAAAAAGAAAAAGAAAGAGAAGTAATGTTACTAAAATATGAGACACTTCAGAGGCTAAGTGGATTATACAGATTATGGTTGGTTGGTTTTAGATTAAGGTGACCGTATGCTTGAGCGGGCCCGTGCCTTTAGGCGGGCCGGGGGTGATAGTATATTAGAAGTCTGGCTTGAACCTGTTGGACTCAGCAGATCAACTGAGAAGACAAACGCTGAAATTAAGAAAGCACCCGAGCCGCCTTGACTCATTATCAAATACCTGTAGCATGTTTCCTTTGTTTTGTAGAAGTGTTGTCCGAGTTACTAGTAAGAAGAACCTATCAATTTAAGGAATAATTATTCGTTCAGTAACCCTTGGCGGTTTTTTCCCGTAGGGGGTTAGTCCGTCAGTGCACTTCACGCATTACTTAAGGTCCTTTGCAGCGTCCCTTCGGCCCCTAGCTGGAACAACCCATTCAGTTCCTTTAACTGTACCTCCGTTCATATTCTTTTGCTTCCATCTTACCTTCCACCCTCTCCTAACAACTGTTTCATAGTGCAACTGCGAGGTTGTCTTCTTGTTAAAACTTTAAAATCTTTTTACGCTCAGTCCCCCTTTCAGAACTAAATGACCTCACAGGTCCCAGAGCTTAGCCTTTGGCTTGAAAGTTTATATTCCATTCCCTTTTTAATATTTTGCCATTATATAACTTTGGATCACGTGGGGTAGTGAGTGATACAGACTGATAATCTCCACTGATATGTGTGTGATTTATTTTTAGTATTTTATCTAATCTTTTCCTTGAACTTATTCTCCATAAGGTTCTGTTCTCCTGCTATTTGTTTTTCTGCTTATATTATTATTATTATTATTATTATTATTATTATTATTATTATTATTATTATTATTATTATTATTATTATTATTCAGAAGATGAAACATAATCATATGAACAAGCCCCAAGGGGCTATTGACTTGAAATTTAAGCTTCGAAAGTAGTATGGTGTTCATTTGAAAAAAGTAACAAAAGGTAGCAGGAAATACAGAAAGGAAAGATCATTTATTAGAAAAGAAGAAATAAATTACAAAATTAGTAAATAAATAGATAAAAATATAAGTAAATTATGAAATACAAGGAGAATTGCATTAGCATAGTAATGCATTGCATCTTCGCTTAAACTTTTAAGGTTCCAATTGCACAACATCCTCAGGGGGACTGTTCCATAGCCCGGCGGTGTGAGGAATAAAGGACCGCTGGAACTGAGAAGCACCTTTACTGCATATTGCTTCACATTAATGCACATTTATAGGTGACATTTTTCTTTCTATTTTTTCTTTTTTATGACGAGGAACCTTTCTTCCAACGCCACTTCCTCGTGTTATCGCATAAACTTTAACCTTGTTATTTCTGAAAGCAATGATTACAAGATTAGGTGCCTTTGATAATAAAGCTTTGCAACCATGGCAACTTGGGGATTCCTTATCATCTTCTGCTACTGATTATGTGACGTGGAATATTGCTTTTTTACTTGTTTGTGCAATACGATTTTGAGATTTGCAATTACGTTTGAAGATTTTATTAATACTTTTGACTGGAATGCGATTTTGTGACTCAGTTATTTTTACGATGCGATTGTGTGGCTTACTGTTCTGAGACAGTAGGAGGTATTCAATGATGTCTCATTTTTGGGGTAGATGACCAGCTACGATAGATATGGTACACGACCAGCTACAATAGATGTGGTAGACGATCAGCAAATAGATATGGTAGACGACCAGCTACGATACATATGGTAAACGACCAGCTACGATAGATATGGTAGACGGCCAGCTACGATGGCTACGTTAGACGACCAGCTACGATAGATATAATAGACACCCAGCTACAATTGAAATTTTAGACGACCGGCTACGATAGATTTGGTAGACGACCAGCTACGATAGATATAATAGACGACCAGCTACAATAGAAATTTTAGACGACCTACGATAGATTTGGTAGACGACCAGCTACGATAGATATAATAGACGACCAGCTTCAATAGAAATTTTAGACGAACGGCTACGATAGATTTGGTAGACGACCAGCTGCGGTAGATACATTAGGCGCCCAGCTACGAAGACCAGCTACGATAGATATGGTAGATGACCAGCTACGACAGATATGCTGCTTTAGGCATCTGTTCTCTTCAATTACAAAGCGAATGGCGTCGTGAACTAAGCGTTGCAAACTGTAGTTTAGCTCCTGGGATTTATTCCACTCCATGACCAGAGAAAACTACTACTCAGGCGCAGAGACACGCTAATCCAGATAGGTCGTAAAGGACAGTCACGGCCTTGCAGCTTCATCCATCACGCAATTGAAACTTTCAGAAAAAGGTTGTAGATTATGAGTGAATGTGTGAATGTTTTTCTGCTGCTCGTATGTGGTGTACATCAGCTTGGCATTTGTCCTTTGTTACACCGAAGCGGTCAACGTCACGAAACTTGAATCCTGATGTTGCTTGTGTGTGTGTGCGTGTGTGTGCAGTCATGCAAGAGGTAATGGAAGGTTATTTGTCCTTCGCCTGTGATATTTTTTTTCTGTTTTCTATGTATATCTACAAGGGCCTTTTGTTATGTTTGTGGAATAGCGTGAAATTACATTACATATGGTTTGGCTACGAATTGCTGGTATCAAATGAAAAATGTCCCGGCGAAGTGGCAACGCTCTCTGTTATTTTTAGGATGCTCAAGTCATGCTTACTTTAGGTAGCGTGGAGTATTGATGTTAGAAGGCATTCATCTGTATAATTGCAGCGGACCCCTGGATGTGGGCTGAAATTATTTTTCCCCTTTTTGAATATCTAGGTTTTATCTTATACTCGTGTGTATCCTGTTTTAGTTTTCTGTAAAAGAAAACTATTGCGCCGGCCTTGTCTGTCCGTCTGCACTTTATTCTGTCCCCACTTTTTTCTGTCCGCCCTCAGATCTTAAAAACCACTGAGGCTAGAGGGCTGCAAATTGGTATGTTGATCATCCACCCTCCAGTCATCAGATATACCAAATTGCAGCCCTCTAGCCAAAGAAATTTTTTTAAGGTTAAATTTAGCCATGATCGTGTGTCTGCCACTGCAACTGCAATGCTGTAGGTGCCAGCAACACAGACCACCACCGGGCCGTGGGTGAAAGTGTCATGGGCCGCGGCTGAGAGTTTCATGGGCCGTGGCTGAGAGTTTCATATAGCATTATACTCTGTACATTTTTTTCTTGTTTACTCTTGGGAAATGTCGACTTCATATGCTATTTTTATTTTTTCCTCTTCTCCTTTTCAGCGTTTTTAACCAGTTTATATTCGTAAATAAAATACTTACATATCTCTTATTGTGTGTTGCTTTTCTGTCGTTATCAGATATCATCACGCAAAGATAATGTTCTTATATTTTTTCGTGCGGTATTGTTGTCGTGTCGTGATGTATTTCAAGACCGCCGCATCAAAGAAAGGACAGTGTTGTTTACAGAGTCGTCTGCTCACCTTTAATTTTCTTCTTGTCATCCAGTTGAACCTATGTGGAGGTAGTTTATGACCTTGACCTCTTCTCCCTCCTTCCCTCCTCCGCCTCCTCCCTTCCCCTTGTAACAACCCCCCTCCCCCCGTTCCCTTCCATCAACCCAGCATTTTTGCATGTTGTCCACATCATGCAATTTAGATACAAAGACCCACAGTGTAACTGAAAAGGGTAATAAACTAAGAAAATATAGTTACTTCTTAGGTTTTCGTAAATACTACAGACTCTGAAAGTATTTATTGATTGGTTAAGTGGTAAACTAGAGCGTGTCAGTAAATTGATTGTAGATATACGTCGTCGATGTGATGTATGAACTTCATTTGTTATTTTATTCTGGTCCAGTATTTCCTCTTTGTATTTTCTCTCTATCGTTCATTACTCTTCTCTAATAAGTCTAATCCTTCGGGCCAGCCCTAGGAGAGCTGTTAATCAGCTCAGTGGTCAGGTAAAACTAAGGTATACTTAACTTCTCAACATTATTTAATTTTTAGTTTTCTGTCGACTTCATGGCCACACACCATCTTATCTTGAGATATTTCACTTCTACTCAGAATGCTGAGAAAAGTTAAGTATACCTTAGTTTAACCAGACCACTGAGCTGATTAACAGCTCTCCTAGGACCTGGCCCGAACGATTAGGTTTTATTTTACGAGGCTAAGAACCAGTTGGTTACCTGGCAACGGGACCTACAGCTTATTGTGGAATCCGAACCACATTATAACGAGAAATGAACTTCTATCACCAGAAATAAATTTCTGTAATTCTTTATTGGCCGGTTGGAAATTCGAACGCGGGCCCAGCAGAGTGCTAGCCGAGAACGATACCAACCCACCCAATGAAGAACATTAGAATTCAGAGATGATAATATTCTCTGTCGTATAATGAAGAACCCGATGCTGTGTAAGTTTTCTGCTGCGGGATTGCATCCTTCATGCAGCATTGAAGGGGTGAATGCTGCAAGGACTCTTGTCTTGGTTTTACCTGGAGCCATCCTGTAATAGGATGTTCCTGGGCCAAGAAGGTTATTCAGCGCCGTTATCCCCTAATAAAGTAGAAATGCTTATTGGTGGAAAATTTATCATTTTGTCTGTGACGTCATTTTAAGCTGTGACGTCATTCAGCTTTGGCTTGCATGATGTCCATCTCGTTATAAGTCTTTGCTTGTGATGTTATAGGCTTATTGACCCTAGAGGTTATGATTGCATGTTAGAGTTTCTTTTACTTCTTATTAAATTTATTACCTTATATTTGTTTCTCACATAGGTAAACAAATCTCTGCTTAAAAATGTAAATCTCATAAAAAATCATTCATTTACTGGTATATACAAGGTTTGAAGGTGAAAATATTGAATAAGGAAGATAGGAGATAAAGTGGGGTTCATTTTCAGCAAACCAACTGAAAGACCTCGCAGAACAAGCTTGCTAATTTATTGGTATTGCCAAAATTAATCTGTAATAATTTGTATTTTGAAGCTCATTATATTGTGCTTCAGTGATAGGTCTAACTAAGCTTCTGTATGTGGCTGGTGGTTGTTGGTAGGTGCCGCATTTCGATGCCTCTTGCTGGCTGGTGACTATATAACCAGTGTTGCCAAACTTTGTTCTGTGCCGTAGCCTCTGTAGATTTGCCTTCCACGGCTTGAATTGTAGTTTCCTTGTTCCCTTATTCATACCCTGCTTATTTCTCCTCTCCTAACTTATGGCCAATTTATATTTATGGAAGCCTATTTTTCAGGATTATTATTACCTTTTGGCCTGTTCTGCAAGACTGCACACTTCATTAAGGATTACAAAATATTAGTCATGAATTTCTCAAGTGAAAAAAAAACGATACCTCATGTCACTTGGTGATGCGGATTCATCACGTATTTTTTGTGTAATCTAGTCCTAATCAGGTATGACGCAGGAAACTCACGTGTCCCTACGTCATAACTGCTCGGTGTACTGGGTTTATTAACTGTTCGCTAGGTCTAGGTAGGTTTAGGAAGTTCAAGAAGGACTAGAAAGGCTCAGTCATCGAGAGAAGGAAAGTGTGGGTGCAAGTAGGTCGAGGACAGGTAATTAAAACCCATTGTAGGTGTGAAGGCTTTATGCCGTATATTATGTATCCTGCGACAAATTTTCTTGTTCTTTGTCTGTCCTATATTCAATGAGGTTCTTATTGGAATTATCAGTTTTTTTATTTGACCTACTTAAGTATAGACATGACATGCAAATTTGGAACCCAAGGTTGTCATTTAAAATCAATCTTATTTTAATGTCCCTGATTCTACAAATGAAAAAATTCGTCGAATTAAATCTGAAGTAACACCCAAGATCCTGAAGCGAAATCTGTAAAGAGATGATACAAAGACGAAATAAAGCCAGATCGACTCCTGAATATCTTCTGCCAAGTTTTGGAATTCTTTTCCTAATTCCTTTTTCCCCTGACACTCCTACCTTCCTTCCTTCCTTCCGGAGGTTGGTCTGTGGTTTCCTCCAAGGGAAACCCTGCCCATGTGCCCTCCGTTACGGGGTAGTGCCGTCAGTGCACCTCACGCGCGGTACACTGTAAGCATTACTTAAGGTTCTTTGCAGCGTCCCTTCGGCCCCTAGCTGCCACCCCTTTCATTCCTTTTACTGTACCTCCTTTCATATTCTTTCCTCCATCTTACTTTCCACCCTCTTCTAACGGTTGTTTCTCAGTGCAACTGCGAGGTTTTCCTCTTGTTTCACCTTTGTAACCTTTTGCTCTCAATTTTCCTTTCAGCGCTGAATGACCTCATAGGTCCCAGTGCTTTCCCTTCGGCCTAAATCTGATATTCTTCTCTTCCCATGTGCCTCCTCCCTTCGTTGTATCATCATCTAGCCTGGGCTAGCAAGGTCTTACGTTGCTAGTCCCATCGGCCTCTACAATAGAACAAAATTGTCTAACACGCAATGCAGAAGACGAGGATATTATCTTCTTTCTCATAAGAACTCATCCGCGGTTTCGGCGAAATTTCTGAGTTTTTACTTTTTTAATTTTTTTATTTATTTCTTTTTTTTTTTGGCATCCATTGTTTTCTCTTGTCAGTCTCAGTGAAGGAGGAATAGATGAGTTATTTTTCCCAAGCTTCTCCTCTTCTTCTTTTTGTGAATTTTCGCTGTTGTTGTAGGTTTCTCTCTCTCTCTCTCTCTCTCTCTCTGCATATATATATGTGCATGCACATATACATACATATATATGCTTTTATATATATACACATACGCATACATGCACACATTTACATGTATATGTATGTATTTATTTATGTATAATATATATATATATATAAATACATACATACATATATATATATGTATATAAATATATATATATATAAAATATATATATATATATATATATATATATATATATATATATATATATATATATATATATATATATATATATATATATATATATATATGTCTTCCTGTGGGAATCCAAACCGCAGCTTTTCATAAATGGAGTTTATGTAATAAGTATAGACATAGGAACAGCCAACCCAATGTCCTTGTCTAGGCCACTCACGAAGAGATAACGAGAAAAATGGGAAAAAAAGGTAAGGAGGGTGGGGCTTGACCACGAAGGAAGCGGTAGTCTGGCCTTTTACGTTACAGGAGGAAAGGTTATGAAAGTCAGGAAATACCTCTTCCTACACACAGGTACACACACACACACACACACACACACACACATATATATATATATATATATATATATATATATATATATATATATATATATGTAGTATATATGTATATACTGTACATTATATACATATATATATATATACATATAAATATACATATATAGAAATGCATGCATGTATATATGAGGCATCTTCTTCATAAATGGCGTTATCTTCCTTCACACAGGGGTGGCTGAAGTTGCTGAGTATACTTATTCTCTGTTTTTGCAATTTATTAAAGTGTCATCTGCAGAATCTTTTATTATTATTATTATTATTATTATTATTATTATTATTATTATTATTATTATTATTGTTGTTGTTGTTGTTTTTGTTGTTGTTCCTGTTGTATTACTATATTTATCATTATTATTTTTATTATTATCATTAATGTTATTATTATTATTATTATTATTATTATTATTATTATTATTATTATTATTATTATTATTGAGATTTGCTTTATCACTTTTCGTATTTAGCCCTCTGGACCTGACTTCTGTAACCACCTTAGGTCCCTAGCTGGAAATGAATTGTATGCAATCTGTTTTTTTTATTTTTATAATTTTGAATATTTTTAGTATTATTCTCAAAATTAGTACTGTCATAACCATTATTATAATTACTAATTTTACTAACACTACTTCAGCAGTTGTGTGGATATTGCCGATTATCATTTTTATAATTTTATCTCGTGTATCTAGATTGTGTTGTTGTATCTCTACTTTGTACATTCCATGTATATGGCCACGATCTGGAATAAAGATTATTATTATTATTATTATTATTATTATTATTATTATTAATTTTATTATTATTATTATTATTATTAACTAATTATTTTTCTGTTGATAACTAAATTTTTTCTGTTTATTGATTGCACACTTTTTCCTTAAGATCCATTAGATAAAGTGATGTGTTCTTTTTAACATGACTCTTTAAATTGATATCCGTTAAGTATGTATGTATGTATGTATGTATGTATGTATGTATGTATGTATGTATGTATGTATGTATGTATGTATGTATGTATGTATGTATGCGTCCATATGTTTCGATAGAGAGAAAGAGACAGTGAGCACTAAGTTAAATAGAGGTCGGAGTTTTAAGTAGTTTCCCTGGCACTTCTCAATAGGCCCTTTACCGGAACTTTTTTCATTTCCCGAGAGTACCGGTATTTGGGATAATTACTTTTTTTTCACCCCTTATCTTTTTTTGTGTGCATGTAGATTTTCATTAAATTCACGTTACACTGCCTGATTCTCTCTCTCTCTCTCTCGCGCGCACACACATACACACACACACACACACACACACACACACACACACAGGAACATAAGAATGTTTGAGGATTTTAACTCCTTTTTTCATAGTTAAAAGCTTGCAGTTTGAAACCCTGTAAAATGAAACACTTCCATTAAAAACGGGATGTATTGATTCGATATCCTTAACAGGTATTAAAAAGTAGTAAAATGTTGGTAAAATTGTTAAGTAGAATGAAGAACGATACAGAGTATATTTAGGAAATCTAGATGAATTTTGAAAGTAATAATAGAGAAACATACAGAATAAACACGTTTTCATGTAACTGTGATTGTTACAAGCGATATCCATGATTCATAATTTATTTTCAGACGATAAGGCAGGACCATTTCTTGGAAATGCATGAAATAATGTAACTAAGAGGGTTATCACTGGAAAGATTTCAGTTTTCGTTATTCATTGTTTGATTATTCAATTAATATCCAGAAATCGGAAACTTCCTCCTGTAGTACTGTACTTACTTTTAAGTTAAAATAGATTTCTTCATAATAACATACACACACACACACACACACACACACACACACACACACACATATATATATATATATATATATATATATATATATATATATATATATATATATATATATATATATATATACAGTTCACTATCTGCGCGTTCGTAACGTCTCTTGAAGCAATTCACGTTAAAATATGCTCATCCGTTCACGAATATATTGTTAACCGAGTCATTGACACGAATGAAAATTTTACCCACTTCCAACGTCTGTAACAGGTGTAATTTTTAACGGGAAATGACTTTTAAGACTGAAAATAGAAACAACGGCAGGAGCGAGACTCGAGCATGAACCCGCTATCAACTCAAAATGTTAGGTTGAAGGTGTAATGACAGTGGCCTGTTTCCTGACTTCTTCCTTTTTGCATGAATTCTCGAACGAGGAAGGAAGGAAGGATGGATGAAGGTGGTGACTTTGACACGTTCGGTATGGGACGTCGTGACGATATGGTAGAATAGCTTCCTGACTTCCAGGTGATCTTGTGTGGAAGCCTGGAACGCGAGTTATCGACAGACACAAACCACTGATGTTAAGGCATTTTTTTTTCTTAAGTCTAGAAAATCTCATTGCCTCGCGGTACCTAGTAAAAGAAATAAATTTAAAATTAGTAATAAATATTACTATAGAAATAACAGGAAGAAATGGAACAAGGTAAGCAAGACGACATCTTTCCATTTGCAGCTTTCATTCTGATTATATATATATATATATATATATATATATATATATATATATATATATATATATTTATATATATATATATATACATATATACATATATATATGCACACATTATATATATATATATATATTTATATTTATTTATTATATATATATATATATATATATATATATATATATATATATATATATATATATATATGTATATATTTAGAGAGAGAGAGAGAGAGAGAGAGAGAGAGAGAGAGAGAGAGAGAGAGAGAGAGAGAGAGAGAGAGACTGAATAACCCCATTCCAGTAAATCACATGAAATCAGGAGTGTTCCAGAGAAAGCAAGAACCAGGGAGAGATTGATTCATGTTTGTAGAACACCTATATTATCCCGAGTACGCTTATAGACAGACAAGTGTAATTAACATTTGCATTATCCCTGATCCCGGACATGAGAGTTAATGAGTCCATAACCGGGTAATTATTTCTTGTTGTGACCGTAATTGTATGTGTGCGGAATGCATTCATAGTTGATCACGAAAGTCATATCTTGGATATTATTAGACCTGTGATGTATTCATTAGGTTCGTTTCGTGTTCCACTCGGCATACGCGCTACCAGTTTTGGGGTGAATAGCTGTGATTACCTGCCCGTACACCCTGGCATGTATTCAGAAGGTGCGTGGGTAAATTGTGTATATGTATTTATGTATCACACACACTCACACACACATATATATATGTATGTATATAAATCACAGGTATTCATCCCAAAACTGATAAAATATGATGAGTGATATATGTCACTAGCTGTACATATCAAAATGTATGACATTATAATATATATGTTGTCTGTGTTCATCCCAAAACTGATAAAACGTGAGTGAGTGATTGAAGTGCCATATAGTTGTACACTATCAAAATATATATATAATATTATGTTGTCTATGTTCTTATTAATTATATATTACAATACATATATATATATATATACATATATATATATATATATATATATATATATATATATATATATATATATATGTAAAACGAGTTGATAACCCTATCATTTCAATGCAAATATTTTCAGGTGGGGGCGAGGTTGCTACCATCATACTCATCTCCACCTTGGCTACTACCCACTGCAGTCGACTAACTACAAAGGCACGATTCGCTGTTCAGGTGAACAGAAGCATTGTGGGTTTTACGTGCCCATATCGCTCCAGTCTTACTTGTTATTCTGATCCAGCTTCTAGCTTGTGAGATGTTTTAGATATTTAGACACTTTAGAATTCGTATCACTTTCGCAAATCAACTGAATAATCCAAGAAAACAAAAACCACGTTATTTATAGAACAAAAAGATAAATTTCTTCATGTGTAAGTGTTGTGAAAAGATAACACCTGGATTTTGGAATTTTGTTGGCTAGCTTAATCTAGGAATACCAACAGCTCTCCTGTTGTAACACATTCGAAATATATTTACTGTCATTAGATTGGTTTTACTTACATTGTTAATCCATGGCGAAGTGGGTACTGCTGACTGACAAAAATGAATTTTAATTACTGCTTAGAGGAAATTTTATAAGTCTCCATTTTGAAGCTACCTGCCCTCCGGGAGCATATCATTCGTACGTCATTTTGGAATTTGCGTTGTTGCTCTTGTTGGTTGGTAACTGACACGTGAAGTCTTTATCGACAGACTGACGCGTTCGTTTGGAATTCTCGCCCACATTCGAGCGTCATTTGAATGGATGTATTCTGCCATCCTCTCTCTCCTTTCATGGTGCGGTGGCCACGAGTTATCTCTAGTTTCGATGCCCTCCAGAAGTCAGCCATGTTTGTTTTGCTTGACAGACTGTACAAGGTAATTGAGGGTTCTCTGGCTTTCATTTCCTTTTCCTTCTCTGCTACTGCTGCTACTACTACTACTTCTACTTTCTCTTCTTGTTAGCTTAATCCCTATTTGGGGTCGCTGTTTTTAAAGATCCTTTTCCAGGTGTTTCTGTCTACATTATCCCTTGTGATCACTAAATATATTATGTAGAGCCTCACAGGTACTTCAAGTGAAGCAGCAGTCTTATTGGGATTGTGTCTGTTCCACCTCCCGTCAGACATGATCAGGCACAGGCATAGAACGAAGGAGATCCTTTCTCTGACATTTTCTGTTAGGTTTTTTCCTCAACTTTATTTATTTATTTTTTATCCAACTCGTTTTACACATATATATATATATATATATATATATATATATATATATATATATATATATATTGTAATTATGTAATTAAGGAAGAACACGGACAACATAATATTATAATGTCGACATTTTGATAGTGTACAACTAGTGGCACTTCAATCACTCACTCACGTTTTATCAGTTTTGGGATGAATACCTGTGATTTATATATATACATATATATATATATATATATATATATATATATATATATATATATATATATATATATATATATATATATGTAAAACGAGTTGGATAACCCTATCATTTCAATGCAAATATTTTCAGGTGAGGACGAGGTTGCTACCATCATACTCATCTCCACCTTGGCTACTACCCACTGCAGTCGACTAACTACAAAACGCACGATTCGCTGTTCAGGTGAACAGAAGCATTGTGGGTTTTACGTGCCCATATCGCTCCAGTCTTACTTGTTATTCTGATCCAGCTTCTAGCTTGTGAGAGGTTTTAGATATTTAGACACTTTAGAATTCGTATCACTTTCGCAAATCAACTGAATAATCCAAGAAAATAAAAACCACGTTATTTATAGAACAAAAAGATAAATTTCTTCATGTGTAAGTGTTGTGAAAAGATAACACCTGGATTTTGGAATTTTGTTGGCTAGCTTAATCTAGGAATACCAACAGCTCTCCTGTTGTAACACATTCGAAATATATTTACTGTCATTGGATTGGTTTTACTTACATTGTTAATCCATGGCGAAGTGGGTCACTGCTGACTGACAAAAATGAATTTTAATTACTGCTTAGAGGAAATTTTATAAGTCTCCTTTTGAAGCTACCTGCCCTCCGGGAGCATATCATTCGTTCGTCATTTTGGAATTTGCGTTGTTGCTCTTGTTGGTTGGTAACTGACACGTGAAGTCTTTATCGACAGACTGACGCGTTCGTTTGGAATTCCTCGCCCACATTCGAGCGTCATTTGAATGGATGTATTCTGCCATCCTCTCTCCTTTCATGGTGCGGTGGCCACGAGTTATCTCTAGTTTCGGATGCCCTCCAGAAGTCAGCCATGTTTGTTTTGCTTGACAGACTGTACAAGGTAATTGAGGGTTCTCTGGCTTTCATTTCCTTTTCCTTCTCTGCTACTGCTGCTACTACTACTACTTCTACTTTCTCTTCTTGTTAGCTTAATCCCTATTTGGGGTCGCTGTTTTTAAAGATCCTTTTCCAGGTGTTTCTGTCTACATTATCCCTTGTGATCACTAAATATATTATGTAGAGCCTCACAGGTACTTCAAGTGAAGCAGCAGTCTTATTGGGATTGTGTCTGTTCCACCTCCCTCAGACATGATCAGGCACAGGCATAGAACGAAGGAGATCCTTTCTCTGACATTTTCTGTTAGGTTCTTTCCTCAACTTTATTTATTTATTTTTTATCCAACTCTGTTTTACACATATATACATACACATATATATATATATATATATATATATATATATATATATATATATATATTGTAATTATGTAATTAAGGAAGAACACGGACAACATAATATTATAATGTCGACATTTTGATAGTGTACAACTAGTGGCACTTCAATCACTCACTCACGTTTTATCAGTTTTGGGATGAATACCTGTGATTTATATATATACATACATACATATATATATATATATATATATATATATATATATATATATATATATATATATATATATGTGTGTGTGTGTATATGTAAAACGAGTTGGATAACCTATCATTTCAATGCAAATATTTTCAGGTGAGGACGAGGTTGCTACCATCATACTCATCTCCACCTTGGCTACTACCCACTGCAGTCGACTAACTACAAAACGCACGATTCGCTGTTCAGGTGAACAGAAGCATTGTGGGTTTTACGTGCCCATATCGCTCCATTCTTACTTGTTATTCTGATCCAGCTTCTAGCTTGTGAGATGTTTTAGATATTTAGACACTTTAGAATTCGTATCACTTTTCGCAAATCAACTGAATAATCCAAGAAAATAAAAACCACGTTATTTATAGAACAAAAGATAAATTTCTTCATGTGTAAGTGTTGTGAAAAGATAACACCTGGATTTTGGAATTTTGTTGGCTAGCTTAATCTAGAATACCAACAGCTCTCCTGTTGTAACACATTCGAAATATATTTACTGTCATTAGATTGGTTTTACTTACATTGTTAATCCATGGCGAAGTGGGTACTGCTGACTGACAAAAATGAATTTTAATTACTGCTTAGAGGAAATTTTATAAGTCTCCATTTTGAAGCTACCTGCCCTCCGGGAGCATATCATTCGTACGTCATTTTGGAATTTGCGTTGTTGCTCTTGTTGGTTGGTAACTGACACGTGAAGTCTTTATCGACAGACTGACGCGTTCGTTTGGAATTCCTCGCCCACATTCGAGCGTCATTTGAATGGATGTATTCTGCCATCCTCTCTCCTTTCATGGTGCGGTGGCCACGAGTTATCTCTAGTTTCGGATGCCCTCCAGAAGTCAGCCATGTTTGTTTTGCTTGACAGACTGTACAAGGTAATTGAGGGTTCTCTGGCTTTCATTTCCTTTTCCTTCTCTGCTACTGCTGCTACTACTACTACTTCTACTTTCTTCTTGTTAGCTTAATCCCTATTTGGGGTCGTGTTGTTTTTAAAGATCCTTTTCCAGGTGTTTCTGTCTACATTATCCCTTGTGATCACTAAATATATTATGTAGAGCCTCACAGGTACTTCAAGTGAAGCAGCAGTCTTATTGGGATTGTGTCTGTTCCACCTCCTCAGACATGATCAGGCACAGGCATAGAACGAAGGAGATCCTTTCTCTGACATTTTCTGTTAGGTTCTTTCCTCAACTTTATTTATTTATTTTTTATCCGTGGTAACCCTTTCATCAGGTCTTCGTATATGTTAGCGTGTATTTATTGTTTCCTTGAAATTAAGCGCTTCTGAGTCAAACATTTCTGGATACAGTCTGTTTTATGTTTTTTGACATTTTAATTTATTCAGGCTTTCCAGGCCTATCAGTCACTCCATCTCCTTAGTTAACTAGATTTGCATTCAAATCACTCAGCACAGTCACCCTTTCATCCTCATCTTAAATCATCTGTCCACATATCTAGTTGACGAAAATCCATTCTCTTGTCCAATTTTCAGCAATTTTGAATCCTGTTACTAATTGCGAAGACCCAGCCTCCGTTTAAACACCATAACACCTGCCAACTTGCATGTGCCTAGGTTCTGGCGTTCCAGCTTTAATCGAACTCTGTCCTTCTTAGTCTTGTACTCCAGCCTTTCACTTTTGTCTCTAAGTATCGAAACGTGAAGCCTCCTCCGTTACCCATACGCGCGCACCGATATCAATATGACTGAAAAGGGATTTTCAGTCTAAAATCCTTGTCCTTGGCCAGTATGTGACTTTTTACACCATACAGATGCCAAGGATTCTGTTTTCTGAGTTCCGGTACTTTTCAGGATTGATGCACTGCCTGCACCTGCCGTTAAATGAACAATGCTCATACTAGTTTTGAAGAGTAATTCCTGTCTGAAATGTCACAAGACTTTTTATGAGGTATTCTTATCCCCAAAGGCAATATGCGATTGCCTCTAAACCTTCTGAAAAGGTAATCATTAATTTAACATATAGATATACGGCGGCTTACTTTTCAAGCTGCTTGGCGCCTTATGAAAACTATAAAAGCTGGATTGTATAGAAGAGATTGTAGATGTAAAGTGGTTACTCACAATTAATATCATCCCAAGGAATATATATGTATATAAATATAAATATATATATATATATATATATATATATATATATATATATATATATATATGTATATGTGTGTGTGTGTGTGTGTGTGTGTATGTGTGTGTGTGTGTTTGTGTTTATTTGTTTGTATGCATGTTTAACACGTGTTAGAACAGTGTATATTTCCCCTTGTTTGCGCAAATGCAAGCATGACGCACAGGAAGATATGTGTTATGTGCATTAATGCATTTTCATTACCTTGCTTACCTATATAGTCATTCACATTTCCATAATTGTTTTATTCACCGAAAGAGAAAAGCAAACACTCACCCATACATACATAACGAGATCAGTTGTGCTTTGCTGTGGGCTCCTTTCTTCTTCGACTGTGTAAACAGAAGTTATAGGCAAAGTTCGACCTTCATTGCCTGTCTTTACTAGTCTTCTCAGTCCACGCTGTACTCTGGCGTTACGGATGACGAACAGAAAGCCTTGATGGTTCCACATTTTCCCGAGTTAGCAATTACACCGTATTATGATTGCGTCACTGTGCCTTTCTTGGTCTTCTAATCCGATAGGTGGATTTAAATCTTCACGTTAAAGTTTACTGTACGTCGATGGCTCTCATGAGGGTTGTCTGTGGAGTAATGTGGCCGGGGATGTGATTGGCTTTCGTCGTTACGCGCGCATATGTACACCACATCTTAGTCATGTGTCTATTGTATATATGTCATGGATTCTGTGTTCTTCTTCCTCATCCTCCTCCTCCTCCTCCTCTACTCCCTCCCCCTTCCTTCCCCCACCCGCCAGAAGTTCTCACCACTTACTTGGTGCAATTTTGACTGGGCTTCCAGTTGGTGTTTTCCGGTTGCTTTTGTCGCACGGTTTTTCCAGTAGCTCTTGAGTGTCTCTGTGTGTGTGAATGCGTATGCGCAGCTTCGTCTTCGTTATTGGTATTGATGTTATTATTGCTGTTATTGTGATTATCAAGCCGTAGTAGTAGTTGGAGTAGCAGTGATATCAGCAGCGATGCTGTTGTGCAAGACAGTCGACGGACAGAAATGTCTGTTCCCATTTCACAGAAACGTTTCTTGCCGTCAAGGCAGAAACTATCGCCAGTGAAGTGTGGCGTCCCTAAAGGGGAGTTGTCTCAGACGTTTCTATTTGTCCAGCATAACGAATAGTGTTTATTGTGTCTTATTTTGTACAAAAAAAAAAATAACGAAAACAATAATGGTCTTTGGTGGATTTGTTGACATGCCGTCATACGTAAGGAATATTGTGAGTCTGCCCCTGGAGGTGCTGAAGAGACAAGTGGATAAAGTTATAGTCGGAGTTCTTGATGAACTGGATTGTCCAGGATGCCTCTCGCGAGCTCCTCGCACTTTCGATGACACAGAGGATGCGGCCAGAAATGGAGAAATCTGGACGATTTATAGACCTAGGAGCCGATCAGAGAGTCGGATATCCAGCGTAAGGTAGGCCTAAATATACAAGGTAAAGAGAAACCCTCTTTTTACCTTGTAAGTATGCATTACAAGGCAGTCATAAATATTACGTACTGGCTGTCATTAATATAGGCGTGAGTATTTTGCTTGAAGAGAACGGCGGTCAACATTTTTCATTGACATATAATATTGTTAAGACTTTGCTTTATGGGAAAGAATTTTAACGAGGCTCTAGGTGTATTTTGAGTTTGTTCCCACGGTAGTTTTTTTTCTTTTCCATGGTTCATTTGGGGAAATTTTTTCCCATGGCAAATGATCAGTATATACTTACTTAAGGAGCTGCTGAGCTTGTCCAGGCTGCATTTTGACGTTTGAAATTTTTCTCTTCTGAGTCATTTGGAAGGGAAGGTTTTGTCACACTTGGACCAAATACTTCATTCGCGTAGAATAGAATAATATATATATATATATATATATATATATATATATATATATATATAATATATTTATATATACATATAATATATATATATGTATATATGTATATATATATATATATATATATATATATATATATATATATATATATATATATATATGTGTGTACACATATTTCTAATAAATATATATTGAATATATATGAACACATTCAGATATATGTATACACATGCATATACATCATCATACACATATACACACAATATACACCTTTTTCCTCATAACTGGGTGACAGTACAACACGTTAATCCTTCTGTTTTCAGCAGTTCTTTCGAGATGAGGTTGCTGGTCCTTTCCCATATTTTTTATTTATCATGGTTGCGACCCTCCCACTAATTCATTGCTAGATCCACAGCATCAGTAAATTTTTATGGTCTGGGCCCAAATCCAGTCCTTCTTGGTCGGGAACTGAACTTTGTTCTTCTCGTTGAGGGCATATATATATATATATATATATATATATATATATATATATATATATATATATATATATACGTGTATATATATATATATATATATATATGTATGTATACTGTATGTATGTATATATATATATATATATATATATATATATATATAT
>NC_089791.1:22135887-22140887 GCF_040412425.1 Macrobrachium rosenbergii
AGTTCCAGCCGATAGGTTTCTGTTTGAATAGTACTGAGGACTTTATTTCCCTTCTAGTATACGGAAATTTGACCAAATGTTATGTAAAATAGTTCGTCAATATATGTATGAGATATGTTTTGTCTAGTTAATCATGGCAAAACGTATTATCTGAGTATTCTTTTGAGCATTTATCTATCCCTTATAATGGAGTAGGTGAACAATAATTTATCCAATCTCAATCGTAAGATGTAATATTATCTAAATTCAGAGAGTGTGGTATTCAATATTGTTGCTGTTAGGTCGTTATTATAATTTAGTGTTATAATTATTGTCATTGCTGTTAGGTGGTTATTGTAATTTGGTGTTATGATTATTGTCATGCTCTTACGTCGTTATTATAATTTGGTGTTATAATTATTGTCATTGCTGTTAGGTCGTTATTATAATTTGGTGTTATAATTATTGTCATGCTGTTAGGTCGTTATTATAATTTGGTGTTGTAATTATTGTCATTGCTGTTAGGTCGTTATTATAATTTGGTGTTGTAATTATTGTCATCAAATCCCATTTTCCTGAAATGAAACTGTCATTATGTTACTCAAGACGGCTGCGAGATGTTACCTAAATATTTATTTTTTCTCAAGTGTCTGAAGAATGGCACGAGATAACATTTATTTAGGTATGGTGTTCATACTTTGTGCTGTTGGTTATGTCAATGCAAAGATGATGGGATTAGTTTAGCCATTGTTAAATACTTTGCATCTTCTTCCCTCGTGTGACCGCTGTTAAATACTTTGCATTTTCTCTCATATGTGACCGCTGTTAAATACTTAGCATTTCCTTACCTCATATGTGACCGTTGTTAGATATTTTGCATTTTCTTCGCTCATATGTGACGGCTATTGAATACTTCGCATTTTCTTCTCTCATATGTGACCGCTGTTAAATACTTTGCATTTTCTTCCCACATTTATGACCGCTGCTAAATACTTTGCATTTTCTTCCCTCATATGTGACCGCTTTTAAATACTTTGCATTTTCTTTCCTCATTTATGACCGCTGTTAAATACTTTGCTTTTCCTTCCCTCATATGTGACCACTTTCTATTTCTTTAATCAGTTAAATTAGTTTTATTTCTTAAGCACCTGATTGGACGGAGGTTATATTACGTGATGATAACAGATCAGTATCGAACTTTGAAACTTGAGGAAGATCACAAATTGGAGAACGACTGTATTTAAAAAAATCCTATGTTCCCTCTTCAGTGTGGAGACTCAGAACCGCACTGAAGAGGGAGCATGTTCGCCAAATTGTGTGTGTGTGTGTGCGTGATGTTTTTATTCAGATTTATTACGTGCCTACGGTATACTATGTGAGATACATTTGAGGTCTGACTCTTACTAACTGTGAAATGATTTTTTTTACTGCAAAAGAACAAGAAAAGGGCGATATTTAAAGCATAGAATCGTAAGACCCCAGCAGCAACTGTAGACATTTCGAGGAGGGATACCACAAGATCTAGAGCTGACAGAAACATTTGCACAAAATATTTTGTTGTAAACATTTTGTAAGCTATAGGAAGCCCTTTCAATAGTATAATTTTTAAGATAGCTCTCCACAGAGAATTCTGTAATGGTAAATTGCTGTTTTCAGTGATACTCCAATGTTGGTTAAAATGTAAACATTTTGAGTAATAGTACTACGAGTTCTAGAGCTGACAGAAATATTTTAACAAAAATTTTGCTTTAAACGTTTTTTAAGTTATGAAAAGCCATTTCAATTGTATAATTTTTAAGATAGCTCTCCACTAAAAATTCTGAAATGGTAAATTTCTGTTTTCAGTGGTACTCCAATGTTGGTTACAACGTAAACATTGTAAGTTAATAATAACGTAAGATCTAGAGCTGACAGAAACATTTTCACAAAATATTTTGTTTTAAACATTTTGTAAGCTATAGGAAACCCTTTCAGTAGTATAATTTTTAAGATAGCTCGCCACAGAGAATTCTGTAATGGTAAATTGCTCTTTTCAGTGGTACTCCAATGCTGGTTAAAATGTAAACATTTTGAATAATAGTACTACGAGTACTAGAGCTGACAGAAACATTTTAACAAAACCTTTGTTTTAAAAGTTTTTTAAGCTATAAAACCCTTTTCAACTGTATAATTTTTAAGATAGCTCTCCACTGAAAGTTCTGAAGTGGTAAATTTCTGTTTTCAGTGGTACTCTAATGTTGGTTACAATGTAAACATTGTGAGTTAATAATACCACAAGATCTAGAGCTGGCAGAAACATTTTCACAAAATATATTGTTTTAAATCTCTCCCGAGCTGTAAAAGCCTTTTTGATAGTCTAATTTGTAAACTAGCTCTCCACTGAAAAATCTGTAATGGTAAATTGCTGTTGTCAGTGGTATTCCAATGTTGGTTAAACCGCTCGCAAAAAGGCGGAAGTGTATTCTGGCAAAAAAAAAAAAAAAAAAAAAAAAAATTTTCTTTCTGGATATGGTTAGCATGGTTTGGCGCCCTTCACGACGTACTTTTGGAATGTCACTCTTCTTTATTATGAAAATATCTTTTTTTTTTTATATTTCCCCTCAAAATCAGTGTCATGAGGAAGTTTTCGAAATGTCATATCCTTGGCGTGAATTATGTGACAATTCGTCGCGTCTCAGAACTTATTTTTTTATTTTTATTTCCTCCCTTCAGACGAATTTTGACGCTGCTGTGATGTTGATCAGAATGTCATCCGTCTTTTAGCTTAACGCAGTTGTTCTTAACCTTTCTTGGCGGCAGAGACCCAAAATCTTGTCCAAATTAACCACGGCGACCCATGCCGTCATAAACATTTTTTTCCGATGTAATTATGCAATTTCCTCCAGTCCCGCCATTCAGCGGCCGTTAAATTTAAAAGGCAAGTGTCTATTGGTGATGTGTGATGATGTCTTGTAGGAGAAGACTGAAGATTGCAGGGATGGAGAAATAATATCCCGAGTCATAGGTTGCTTTGTTCTATACAGCAAACAGGTATATACAGAGAGGCTCTGCAAGGCGTACAATTCGTGCCAAGAGAAGCTGGAAGAGTAGTCATGCGCATGTGCGGAGTGCATATTCATGTGCATGCGTTAGCAACAGACAATTTTCATGAAATGCAGAATGCGTATACATACAGTAATCCACATGTATGTTGGGGAGATTTCCGACCACAATTAAATGTTCCATGTCTCTATAATAATGTTCTGCTTAGATATTAATGAATTATGCATTCTTAATACAATATTTTCTCTAATAATAATAATTATAATAAGAGTATTGGGGAAATAATAAGCCCATAAAGTTATAACCCTTGGGGACCCACTGAAATGGGTCGCGACCCTGGGGTTAAGATTCCTAATCACTGGCTTAACGCGTGCCTGAGTTCTCTGTGCTGGTCAGCTGCTTGAAGAAACTGCGCAAAAACATTCTTTCGTATTCAGTCTGGGCGGTGTCAATGACAGGTAGGTGTGACGCCAGTTTACAGGCAGTCGGTTATGCAACCAGAGGCAACAGCAATGTTATTTTTGGAAAATGCATGGAGCCCCGACGTGTCTGGTTGCAAGCAACTGGTTTTTAGATAGGACGAGAAACGACGAGAACCTAATTATCAGGTGAGAAAACGACTAATGCATTGCGCATTGCAAGGACCTCCCGAATGAATTGAAATAAGGGTCACGTGTCAGGTAAGGGTCCGTCCACGGTGCAGTAAACCATGTGATGAACACGCGTCGGCAACCTATCGTGCACACGTCACGAACAGGTTACATACAAGTCGGCGACTTATTGGTGGTCCTAATCAGTGCTCCCTATGGTTATCCAGCATTTGCCAAAGATTCGTTTTGCACTTACGGCCGTTTACTTGTTTTCAACTTGTCTGTAATACATGTGTGTTAATGACTTATAGAGTAGACGCACCCCAAATCTTACACATTATTTAATTAACCGAATTAAATTAAATGTTCTCTTCCACTTACTAGATCATTTCATTTACAGATTCGTTATATTTGGCTTATCTTTGCTATCAAGGCGCAGGTTTTCTTGCTGACACATTTTGGCATTCTATTCTGTGGCTGCATATTTCGCAGGTTGGTGTTCGTGCCTGGTTCCATACGCATGTGTCCACGTCATGAATAAAAATCTGCATTTATGAAAGCGCAGCGCGTATCTATAATCTATATGATATTAGTTTGTCTCTGTAGCAACGATAGGTTAGGTCGAATTTTGGGACGGTACATAGCGTCCCTAAGTGTACCTTAGTTTAACCAGACCACTGAGCTGATTAACAGCTCTCCTAGGGCTGGTCCGAAGGATTAGACTTATTTTGCGTGGCTAAAAACCAATTGGCTACATAGCAACGGGACCTACAGCTTATTGTGGAATCCGAACCACATTATAGCGAGAAATGAATTTCTGTCACCAGAAATAAATTCCTCTAATTCTTCATTGGCCGGCCGGAGACTCGAACTCGGGCCTAGCAGAGTGCTAGCCGAGAACTATACCGACTCTCGAGGAACTCGTAACGTCCCTAGCGTGGAGACTTCCTGCCCCCAGCCAGTTATGGTTAGTCATTTTTGACGGTAAGGGTACACTTGTAATAATAGTAATGATAATATAATAATAATTGAAGGTGGCGAAGAATTATTACAGCTGAAATTACCCCAAACGGTTCGTCCTTTATCCTACTGTAAAATTAGGGGTTTAAAGCTTATTTACTTATTTAATTACTTGTTCATTTATTTATGTATTTATAATTTTTTCGCACAGATGGAAATATGACGGGCGGCTATTATTGTAATCCCTTAGTGTTATGCTTAAGAATGAAAACTGTATATATGGTAAACGTTGAAATAATGTAGGACATTCATTTATCCTGTCAAGTGTGTGTATATATATATATATATATACATACATATACATACATACATATATATACATACATCTATACATATACACATACACATACATATACACAAGTATACATG
>NC_089791.1:22145887-22185887 GCF_040412425.1 Macrobrachium rosenbergii
ATTTCGAATGATATCACAAGTAGTTGATGAAACCTCCCTCTTCGTCCTTGACTCCACAAGTATCAAACAACTCGTTCCGCCATTGAATTTCCAGTTTCCTTTTCCGCCATTAAGTTTTTAGCTTAAAATATTCGTTCTTGGTTTCTTTCCTATCTTTAAGAATCACGTTGGTCGTAGTCATTCCATTAGGTTTTTGTAACCTTATGTATTTTACTCGAGTTCCAATTCTAAGAGCCATTTTTGCATGGATTTATATTATTTAGTCTCAAATTTCTCTGTCACATTAGTTTATTTCGCAATATTCCTTAGTGAGATGAGACAATTAATTGATATTGACCATTTCCTGCTGGTGGTACATTTCTGGCACATTTAAACATATATTTATTTAATAATGCCAGATATAATACTTATGCAAATCGAATGGAAATAACCTCTAGGTAATCCGCACAGTTCTCTAATTCAGCCAGCTCTTGTCAATGTGGAGTCGGATTTTCGAAGTTTCATTTTATACATCATTTCTCTTTTGGATGCGCGATTCGGTTCATCATTTGAGAGAGATAGAAAGATCCCATGAAAATGTTCTTTCTTGGAGGGTTTGAAGTATGCAATTTCATATTTTGTATAAATAATGATTTTTATATGCGGTTAGTTATCACCTCATTAAGGACAAAAAATATGTACGTATATTCTTAAGTAACTAGAAATTATAACTGATTATTGCTCAGTAATTCTGTATGTGCAAATGTTAATTAAAATATAAACAGGTATATAAAGATAATCTTGATTTTAGGAATGAAATCACTTGGAAAAAAACAGGAATATATCGTAAAGGTATAAATTCACATATGGCTTTAAAAATGTTGAAGTATGATAATGTAGGTCAGTATATATATCCTTTTACCTCCTCTTACTTCTTACTAATGATCACCATATTTTTAGAAGCTTGAATTTCAAGTCAATGGGCCCTGTGGGCTTGTTCCATATGAATAGGTTTCATCTTCTGAGTAATAATAATAATAATAATAATAATAATAATAATAATAATAATAATAATAATAATAATAATAATAATAAATATTTTTTATAGTTTAGACTCCTTCCTATGGTAGAAGGAAGAATTTGTATATTTATATGTAGTGTGTGTGTGTGTGTTTGCATAAATGTCTCACACCTGAGGGTGAAGAGGTCATCAACTGCCAAGCTACCCTGCAGTAGGGTGGGTGTCAAGATGGCACGCAAAACCCAAGTGGAGTGTTGAGTTTTATTAAGAAAAATTACGCAGGTATTGTCTTTTCTAGAATCAGTGTTGGTTTGTTGACGTCTCCCGAGTTCCCGGGCTTAAAACGGCCCCAGTCAGCATATTAGAACATTTTCGTATAGTTAAATGCCATAAGATAAAACCAAACTGAAATCGCGGCATTATTATTTCACCTCACGTAGTGAATTTTTTTTCCTATCGAAAAAATAAGGAGAGCAAAAAACAAAAGAGGAAATTTAAGCTGAGGCTACATCTCTTTAAACTTCTTTCCTATTTTCAGCAATATAACTAAACTTAGATAAGCCTTCTTCAGTGATTCACTTGGCGATAAACCATTCTGAAATTTAGTGTTGGCGAAACTTCGTCTTATGCTTTAAAATGTTCCTTGAATGTCAAGGGCGTGTGATCACATGGCTTCGTATTGGGACTTTTGTTGATTATATTTCCTTCTAAGTTTATTTTCTAAACGCCACCTTTGAAAGCTGTGAAGGTGGGGGAGTACGCCACAGGAAGTGGGCAATTTGAGTTAACCAGAATCGGGGAGGGCGAACCGACTCTTTCTGGAAATGTACAGTACTGTTCCTTTGGTTTCCTATTGGTCTTATTCCAGTGTGTTTAGAGTCATTTTTGTGCTTTATTCAAGATGCTTGAAATAAAACTGGTGTCTTGCTTGAGCAATGTACCTTGCGAAGACTTTTTTTTGTAATTTTTGAGTGTAGGACCTTTGTTCAGATTTTTGTCTTTCTTTTGATAGTGTCTTATATAGAATGTGTTTTGTTTTATTTGAGTTATTGTAACTTGTTCAGAGTATTTGTTTGTTGGCATCAGCAAATTTTTCATATTTATCCTACTTTCATGTTAGCTGCCAAATCATCAGATAAGAATATTCCAAAATTTGTAGTGGATTTTGAAAGTTTCCATGGTTTGGACTGCAGCATTCTAAGGATGCACATTATTATAAATCACAGATTTCATCGAAAATTGAACAGAAATGACCAAGATTTTTGCTGAAGAGTAAAAACATTAGCAGGACATTACCCTTAAGTTCCAAAGCATGAGAAGGTATGCAAATTACTTGCTTTCGAATCTGTCTTCATTACTGAGGCACAGAGTGTATTACGAAGTGAAAATTTTACAACTTCCCAAATGCTAAGTATGAGCCCTAAAGTTTCCTTGCATGTGTCGGCTTACTGAAATACTTTATAGGGTAACAAACTTGAAAGTATCCTTACTTTATAAATGTGGGAATTTACGGAATTTTTTTTTTTTTTTTTAGTTTTTGGATTGTAATATGAAGTATTTAGAGAGGGGAATGAAGATTGTAAGGTCAGATTGTCCAAAAGTTAACACTTTATTTAACGATAATGAAGAATTTTTGTATTGGCTCCTATCAGATTGGTGTCCCTAAAGCAAATAGACCTAATGAACTAACCAAGAGGTGCATGTTCTGTTAAAAGGCATATTGCATTAATTATATATGTATTATTTAATTTTGATCAGACTTTGTTTCTTTTACAACATCCTCTCAAGTTGGGTAAATGTTGATACTCATTCACATTTACTTTGTAAAGTTTCTTCGTTGTCGTTGTTGACCATACCTGTTCAATTACTGTTCTGGTTAAACCCATTTTAAATATTAGCGTCGCAAATTCCTCCGATATTTCCCACATTCTTTCAAGGTAAATGAGGTCTTCGTAGCTGTGTTTTTTTTTTTTTATCTACTTTCCTTGTATTCTCGACTCAAATCATTTATCTCGAAATCGTCAAATTCAGGCTTATATTCACAAAAATTCAGATGCTTTTGGTTTTCCCCAGAGAGCCCTTACCTCTGCGCCAGCTCTTACTTCAGCCTTTATATAGAAAAACATTAACTAATTAATATATTTACATATAAATGAAGGCATGTGGATCTTCTAAGAATCTTTCTGCTCTGTGCCAGCTTTTATTTCAGCTTGTCTGTGGATAATCATTAACTAATTCATTTATTTATATAAGTGAAGGCATGTGAATCTTTTAAGCGTCTTTCTGGTCTGTGCCAGCTCGTATTTCAGCCTTTATATAGAAAATCATTAACTAGTTCATTTATTTATCTGAATGCACGTGGGTCTTCTAAGCATCTTTCTGCTCTGTGCCAGCTCGTTCTTCAGCCTTTATATAGATAATAATTAACTAATTCATTTATTTATATAAATGAAGGCACGTGGATCTTCTAAGCGTCTTTCTGCTCTGAGCCGGCTTTCATCTTAGCCTTAATATGGATAATCTATATCTAATTCATTTATATAAATGAAGGCACGTGGATCTTCCAAGCACCTTTCTGCTCTGAGCCAGCTCTCATCTCAGTCTTTATGTAGATAATCATTAACTAATTCATGTATTTGTATAAGTGAAGGCACGTGGATCTTCTAAGCATCTTTCTGGTCACGTGCTTGGTTTTCGCAAAGGTAAGCGGTCAGGATCCATTCATCCGTCATCAAATTGCCTTCAGCTCTGCCAGGGCAGCTCGTCTTTCATTCTTTTATTTTTCGAGTTTTCTTCTCTTTCTTCTTTACTCTTTTTTTCATGGACGTTCTTTCCGATCACGTCCTTGGCTTTCATAAAGTTAAGGACGGCTGCTACTTGATGCCGCTTTAGTCGCTTCTGAAATATGAGTGGCTTTATATTATCAGTGTCGACGTCGCCCAGTTGAAAATTTTCTGGGTACGGTTGTGGGATTTTCCAATGTTTTTTATTTTTTTTTTTGCCCTTTTTTCCTCTTCGAGGTGGGCGGCTCTAGAAGCTTTTAAACCACCGGTTCTCTGCAAGTTGTTTTGAGATGAGGTGGGTAGTGTCTTGCCGCACTAGATTAACTAACTACCAAGTACCTCATTTCATTGGCTGCTTGGGTCAACAGAGGCACTGTGAGAGTTTTAAAGAACCCCCTCTAACTCCGACCACGTTGGCTGGGAATCAAACTCAACTCTTCTCGTAGCCTAAGCGATGGAAACGTTTATAAATATAAGCACGAAAAAGTTTGCTTTCAGAACATTTTCTTGCTCTTCATTTGGTGTCTTTGTGTGATGTACCTGACAGCGTTACGTCTCGGCTCATTAAGTGCAGAAGAATTCGTAATGTTCTGGTCTACGTCATTGCTCATTTTCTCAATGGAGGTGACGTCATCCATTGTATTGTTTTGTCTGTCTGTCTGACGCCGGATATTCATGTCGAAATGAGTCTTTGCTCTGTCTCGCTCTTTGTTCTCGCGCATTTTCTTACCTTTGAATCATAGGATCTCTCTCTCTCTCTCTCTCTCTCTCTCTCTCTCTCTCTCTCTCTCTCTCTCTCTCTCTCTGACAGTCTAGTACAAAAGATGACTGTGCCATTTGCGATCTTATTGTGAGATGGGTAAAACCTGTTCCAGGAAACCTGGAAGATCAATTGAAGTTCTTAAAGGTAACCTGTGGATGAATCAACGAATGAAATCCCATTGTGTTTTGTGACGCAAATGACACGTAAATTTGAGATCATATTGTTAAAGTTATACAGTGAGTCTTATTCTCTAATGTATGATGATCACAATTAATTGATATTGTAATTGAATAATTATTTAATTGTTTATTTATCTATTCGTAACATTCGATTCCCAGCGTATTTGAACATAATTTTAATGAATGCTTGTGAGATGACAGAAAACCGTAGGGTTATTGAGGTAGTGGTGATAAGTGTTGTGTTTAGTTAACTGGGAATATTTGTACAGGGTTAGGTAGCTAAAGTGTTGTATCTGTATGACCAAGTTTGCAGTGAGATCAGTTTTGCATTTAGCGTTCTAGTGTTGCTAGATTGTTGGTCAAATGGGAAATTCCCCAACCCAGCAAAGTTGACATCAGTGGCATTGTGGAAGCTTTCACTTAACTCGTTTGGGTTTTGGAACCCCGTGACCCGTTGTCACACGAATAAAACTCTGTAGGGCTGTTGCAAATTCCAGTAACGCATAATTCTGCAGTTTATATATATATATATATATATATATATATATATATATATATATATATATATATATATATATATATATATATATGTGTGTGTGTGTGTGTGTGTGTGTATGTGTGTATATATATATATATATATATATATATATATATATATATATATATATATATATATATATATATATATACTGTATACAGTGTGTATGTATATATATATATATATATATATATATATATATATATATTTATATATATATGTGTGTGTATATATATACACACATACTGTATATATATATATATATATATATATATATATATATATATATATATATATACATATACACGTGTGAGTGTGTGTGCGTCTGTGTGTGCATGAGTGTGTGTATGTGTGTGTGTATGGATATATATGTGTGCGAGTTTGTGAAATCTTGTTACCAGATTAATTTTTTTTTTTTACCGAGACACTCTTTTTCTTTTTGTGACTAATTAACAATTTCATTAGTGTCAGTAACATTTTTTTCCACGGTACTCGTCGACGTATCACATTCATTGCGTAGAGAGGATGAACTTGACATTCAATTATTTCCGTAACCTGACCTTCAACGGCGCATTCCGTGTCCTTGGTCACCTGACCTTCAGCCGGTAATTTCGAATTCTAAGTCACTGTCATAGTGACTGGCTGTGCGGTGGATTCATCATCACCGCAGAGGTATTTTCAGACGCCAGTGTGCACTTTGGTGCCTTTGGTGCCTTGAAAGGTCGTCTTTCTGCTAGAATAGGAAGCAGATGCGAAGGAATTCAATTATATCCCTCCCAGTCTTTTATAAGTATTTAGTAGTTTCTTGAGTGTATAAACTTTCATGGTGGAATTATCATGTATTATGCTTTAAAACTAAATATTGAAAATGGTAGCCGAACATTGAAAGGTAAAGTATTCTAACAAATTAATATAAAAAAAGGAAAAAACGATATTTTAGCAACTAAGAGCACCGCTGATAGGTTGATTTATTCATGTGGTAAACTTGTCTTGTATCCCTCTTTCGTCTCAAGAGTACATTTGAAGTGAGTACGTATTTTAAGCGATTAATAATGCTTGCGCCTTCGAGACCAAGAGTCCATTGGGGCGTGTCGGTGTACATTGTATGCAAAACTCGAGCCATGACAGTGAAGACGCATGAGCTGTTCTGAGTACCCAAGTCTGTGGTAATGTCAGTGACGTTGGTATTTTTGTCATAAATTTTATTGCCTCCGTTTTCCGACTGTTGACCCCCGTCTGCCTGCATTTTTGTTTGTCTGGCTGTTTTTCTGGTCCTGCAAAGTGGGGTCCGTTCGGTAAGGTTGTTTTTTTTTTTTTTTTTTTTTGCGGCACCTTCTGAACTGTGTGAGATAAAGACTACTCAGTTGCTCACCCTATCAGTAAAGCCGGTTTGCAGTGATGTCTTGGTCATAGGTAGAGGTCGAAGTTCAGTTGTCATTTCGACATGTGTGTGTATGTGTATATATACAGTATATATATATATATATGCATATATGTATACATACATATATACATATACTGTATATAAATACATACATACATGCACACACACATATATACATATATATTTATTTATTAACATGTATGCATATATATATATATATATGTGTGTGTATATATATAAATTTATGTTTGTTTATATATAAACATATATATATATATATATATATATATATATATATATATATATATATAATCATATATATAAATATCCTTTAATATAATCTACAAATAATATCAATTCGCTCTACCTCGGAAATAATATATTTTCATATATGTTACCGATGGGGAATGTTTTAGTTGATAATAAGTCCACCGTCCCGTGGGGTCGAACCAGCGACGGACGAGGACTCAGGACTACAGGGACGCACTAACCCAGTCGGCCACAAGAGACGGTGGACTTATTATCAACTAAAAAATTCCCCTTCGGTAAATATATGAAAATATATTATTTCGAGGTAGAGCGAATTGATATTAAAGGACGTTTGTAGCTTTCTGATTATATGAATCACGGTGATGTGATAAATAGTCATATATATATATATATATATATATATATATATATATATATATATATATATATATATATATATATATATATATATATATATACACGAGATGTTTATATTTTCCAGAAGAGATGCCAAAAACTTTCTCGTAAGTTGTTGCCACAAAAGAAATTCAAGGTATTGTTGTCATTTATAGTTTTTCAAAATTAATTGAACGGCAGCCCAGTACTTTATCTAGCTCAGGGTTGCAGGAAACAAGAACAAAAAGAGGAGAGAGAAAAGGAATCATGGGCGTTAGGGAGGAATTCTTTAGCATAGCGCAGTGTTTGAATTAAGTCTGGGCGTGCTGTGTTGTTAATGAATACAAATGCGAAGTCTCGTGGCTTGTTCATTTTTATTGGAATTTCCATGAATATAAAATAATTCCTTTTTGAGTGACGTGAACGCGTTCTCTTGTGGAAATTTTGATGAATGTAAAATAATTTTTCAGTGACATGAACTTAATTTTGTAGATTATGTATATCTGCTCCACAGTAGGTAAACAAAGCGGAATGCTTTTTGTTAAAAAATTTATAAGAACTTTACTTGATGTAAATACCAGTTGTTTTGTTATTTTATAGTAAAGTAAAATAAATATTCTTGTTATAAACATTTTGTCATCCGTTAATTCGGTATATTTGTCTTACTTTTACTGACAAGTGGTATATTCGATTACAGTTGTGGTAACCTCTCAGTGCTCTTGAATAGAATACGTTTTTATCCAATTTTTTTTTTTGTACCTTTAATCGATATTTTCCCTGTAACTCGCTACAATAGACGATGCCTTAGTGTATAATTCGAGGTGTTCCTCGACAGAAGTTTGTTGTAAAGATAATTTTGTAATTTTATGCTTTCGTCAAGGTTCGCAACCTCACATTTCACCTTGGAGTAGTGGAAGCCATTTTTGTGTTAAGTAGACTCCTTGAGCATTAAGTTTATTGTGCCTGACCTCTGGTATAGTGGAGGGGATTTCTTTGTGTGTAATGTGTTTGTGCAGCTTGTCCTTGGTAATGTGAGCTGAAAATTTGTCTTGTTGATAAGAAGAGAAGGTTAGACTACTTGTCATGAACTATGTTCATAAAATTTAATAGTTTTTAGCAAATTAACATGATACCTTCAGGCTCTGTAGGACTTGACACTTGGCTACATTTTTTAGTATTTTATATTTTAATATATACAATACTATATATACACATATACTGTGCATATATATATATATATATATATATATATATATATATATATATATATATATATATAGTATATATATACATATATATACATGATGATTATTATATATATATCACACATTACAAAAATACTGTATGTATATATATATGTACATACTTATATATCTATATATATATATATATATATATATATATACAAAAATACTGTATACTATATATATATATATATATATATATATATATATATATATATATATATATATATATATATACATACTGTGTATCTATATATATATACAAAAAAAAATGTATATATATATATATATATATATATATATATATATATATATATATATATATATATATATATATATATATATATATATATATATATGTATTTGTGTGTGCATCTATATATACTTATTTTCTTGAGCATTAGACCGTTTCCACTAGCAAGGGTTAGCTCCGGAGAAAAGGACTTTAATCATTGTCGCGATGACTTTAAATTGCTGAATCGTGTATGAATCCTCTTATCGAAAAACTTCCACAAGACTAGCTGCTTCTTACACTTCCTATACAGAAGGCTCACTGGCAGCACGTCGAACCCGCCCCCCCCGCGTATTGCGCCATTCATCTATGACTCTCTTGCGCTCTTTGTAATCCGGGATGTTTAGGTCTTTCTTCCCTTACTATATTCACTCTGCCTGTTTTTTCTTTTCATCCAGCACTTCAGAATCGTGTGTGCATATACAGACATACATGCATACATACATACATACATACATACATACATATATACATATATATATATATATATATATATATATATATATATATATATATATATATATATATATATATATATATATATATTATTATATATATATACAAGTTCCTCGTTGGGAGAGTGGGTTTCGTTCTCAGCTAGCACTCTGCTGGTCGCGAGTTCGAATCTCCGGGCATCCAGTGAAGAATAAGAGAAATTTATTTCTGGTGATAGAAATTCATTTCTCGCTATAATGTGGTTCGGATTCCACAGTAAGCTGTAGGTCCCGTTGCTAGGTAACCAATTGGTTCTTAGCCACGTAAAATAAATCTAATCCTTCGGGCCTGCCCTAGGATAGCTGTTAATCAGCTCAGTGGTCTGGTTAAACTAAGGTATGCTTAGCTTATATATATACGTGTACACAAATATATACATATATATGTATGTATGTATGTATATATATACATATATTGTGTTTGTTTATGTGCGTTTATGTAATATATACATATACAATATATGTATATATATATATGTGTGTGTGTGTATATATAGTATATATATATATATATATATATATATATATATATATATATATATATATATATATATATATATATATATATATATATATATATATATATATATATATATATATGCATGCGTGTGAGTGTGATTTTGCAGGTGTGAAATTCATAAAAATATAGTAGACTGAGATTTGGGATTTGCATTAACAAAGGAAGTAGAAGGTTTCTGAGATGCACGGATGTTGGAGGCGCTCATTCGCGCCGCACCACCTCAGATAATTGTAGTAACACTGCCCTTCCTCTCCGATGCGGAGTTTTGGTTCTTCTTGCTTGTGTCTCCGAGAACCTGGGTGCTTGACCTTGGAGGTTCTTGCATTCAGATGTTGTAGGCTGTGCTGTAGGGAATACATCGTTTCGTTGGGTTGACATCTGCTATTTTTTATCTTGTATAAATTTCGTTCTCTTTCAACTGTTTTGTTTTGGCTCAGTTTACAAATTTCAATTTTTTTTCAGGCTCTTTAGTCTGTACCTCTGTACTGGTCAGAATTTTTAGATATTGGGATTGTATCTTTTCGCTGGATTGGCATCTGTTATTTTTTTCTTTCATTAATTCGGTTCTCTTTCAACTGTATGGTATTGGGACAGTTTACAAGTTACAATTTTTTTTCCTTTTCAGGCTCTTTAGTCTGTACTTCTGTACTGGTCAAAATTTTTAGATATTGCTTCTGCTACTGGACATCTGATATTTTTATCTTGTACAGTATAAATTGGGTTCTCTTTCAACTGTAGTGTATTCGGATAGTTTACAGATTGCCTTAATTTTTTTCAGGCTTTGTAGTCTGTACCTCTGTACTGATCAGGATTTGTAGATATTGTTTCTGACTGAAGACTGGACATCTGTTATTTTTATCTTGTATAAATTGAGTTCTCTTTCAACTGTAGTAGGTTCGGATAGTTTACGAATTGCTTTTTTTTCAGGCTTTGTAGTCTGTACCTCTGTACTGGTCAGAATTTTTAGATATTGCCTCTGATTGAAGACTGGACATCTGATATTTTTATCTTGCATAAATCGGGTTCTCTCTCAACTGTAGTGTATTCGGATAGTTTATAGATTGCCTTATTTTTTTTTTCCCTTTTGAGGATTTGTAGTCTTTCTGTACTTGTCAGAATTTTTAGATATTGCTCCTGTCTGAAGGCTGGTTCATCACCCAACAAAGGATTGCCGAAGACAAAGTGACGTATCATCGTTTTTTTCTTTTAGGTGGATTTCGAATTAAGACAGAATATTCATACAGAAAAATCCCCCATAAAAAAATCTTCACATTGTGCATTGTCTGTTCAAATGCTCCTAAAATTGAGGAATGTGAATTTATAACGTAGGTTTTACAATATTTACTTTCCTCAGTAAAAAAAAAATATTTTTAAGTTTTTTATACTTATGTTGTGCGTTGTAATAAACAGTCTGGAAATTTTCGTAAGTCATTGGTTTATTGTAATACTTGCCCTTGACGTCATAGCTGATTAGAAAGGTTCGCTTCCTTGTATGCGTGAGTTTGCATATATATATATATATATATATATATATATATATATATATATATATATATATATATATATATATATATATATTATGTATATATAATATACTGTATATATATGTATATGTATATAAGTGATTAATATGTATATATATAATTTTTATTAGTCACAATAACCTCTCAGTTTCTTCACAATTTGGAAACGCTTGTCACTACGAAGCCTAGAACCAGATTAAGTAAGAAATGAATAAGCGTTTCCAATATGTGAAGAAATCGAGGAGATAAGTGGCATTGTGACGAATAAAAATTATATATCTGCTTAGAAGTGACCAGTAGATTCTAAATATACATGTATGTATTTTTTTTTGTATGTATGATTGTATGTATGTATGTATTTGTACACTATATATATGTATATATACAGTATATATATATACATGAATGTATGTATGTATATGTACACTATATATATATATATATATATATATATATATATATATATATATTTATTTATTTATATATATATTTATATATATATATGTGTGTGTGTGTGTTCATGTATGAATATACAGAGAGAAGAGAGAGAGAGAGAGAGAGAGAGAGAGAGAGAGAGAGAGAGAGAGAAGATATTGGTAAATTAATGCGATTGTCGAAAAACGATTGGTTAACGAATGTGAGAATTTAGTTAGTTTCACAGTTTAACTGAGATGTCAAAAATAAAAATATTATGAGTGGCCGATGATTTAAAATAATAGAAATTCAGAAAAAAAAATAATAACTGAAAGTGATCATCCATTATTTCTTATAATTGTTCTTTATTGCTAAGTCAATCTTAATTGTCTTTGGTTAGACAAACTAAAGGAATGAATTATACAATTTTAGATAGACCCGAATTGCGTAATGTTCACAATATATATCCCGTTTAGCTAAAGTATTTCTTGTCGGCACATTTCAAAGAAGTAGCCGTCTTGTATATATATCACAGAGTATATGGTAAAAGCCCTTCAGTGTTTTGTTGCAAACTCGATATCTCAGTTCCATTATGTAAGATACTCAGTTTTTTTTTTTAAATTTTCAAGTGCAAAGCTGTTTACCACACGGAGTTTGCAGAAGACAATATAGAGTATTGTGTGCAAAGCAAATTGATTACATTCAGGTTATATAAAACATAATTGAGATACACTACCCAGTGTCGTTCTCATTTCTGTTTACAATTATGATGATTATAGTATCTTGCCAGGCTGTATACCGCAGAGCACTTGCCGGTTATATAGTGTTTACGTAGCGAATTCTCTTCGTTTTTGCCGTTACGTAAGATGCACTTATAACATCTCGCATATTTTGTTTATCAGATTAATTTTTATGGCCGTCATAATCCGCTGAGCTGTTTAGCCCACGCGATATTATTTCCCGAATCATTCAAGTTTTATGAAGCTGGTTTGTCATCGTCCAAGAGAAGTCTGTTATAACTTTCAGGGCTGGGTAAGGGGTGAGGAGGGGGGGGTGTTATAGATAGGGGTCTGGTCTCTGTAGAGTGGCCAGACTTGCATCCTCAATCTCTTCACAGTAATGAATAAACAGTTGATTGGCGCAAAGTATGTTTGTTGAAGGCCTTAGACTATTTCGTAGAAATTTCCATCAGTTTTCGCATTGCTCATTCGTTTTAAGACACATTTTTAAGTTAGAAAAATCGAAGCAGAACTGTTTACCCCCTCGTAGTCTCTTGGAAGGCATACACTTTTTAAACATCTGCTCCAGTACTAAATTCGATCATTCGATTCATGTTCGAATCGCGCATTTATTATGGAAAGTAATTATTTCTGAAAAGTGTCAAGCGCAGTGCGGCCTACCTTATTTCAGCAACGTGAAGGCCGCAGACATTGCTCGTTGCAATTTCTGCTCATATCGCATTGCATAAGAGAAATCCGCTCTCCCTCCCCGCAGACAGCAGCACCTGCGCGCCCGGCCTTCACTCCTGCTATAAACTGCAGCCCTTCTCTGCGCTCATAAAAATATTGTTTGGGTTCCTGCTTCAAGCCCTTGTTATCCCGGGCGAGAGGAGTCTCTGTTATAGCACGGCTTGCTGCATCGGCGGCCTTGAAGTTCAAGGTCGACCTCAAAGAACTGATGCGCGAATTATGGAGAGGAGGAGCTTGAGTGCAGTCACATTCCTCCCTCTCATTCTCGGAAGGGGGACTGTAGATCTCTGTATAGAAGAGGATATTCTCTCTCTCTCTCTCTCTCTCTCTCTCTCTCTCTCTCTCTCTCTCTCTGTCTCTCTCTCATATTGCCTGGCATCACGACGTTTAAGACTAGAGAATAGGTAAGTATATGCACAGGGACATTATATTGGTAACAGACCAGATTATTCATTTATAGAATATAGACTAGTTAACAGTTTAAACTGGCATTCCATATTGGGGGAATTAAACGGGTCAGTGGAAGTATGCTAGATCCTTCATTATTATAAAAAAAAAGTATCTTTATTACGTAAAACAGTTAGCGCTACATCCTTGTAGCTGCAGTAAAAATCCCATATATAAGGAATGACGGGTTTTATGGGACAAATTGGAGGTTGCCTTTTTTCTACCGCCGGACTGAGCCAGATTAAGGCGGATTTGAGCTGTATTTTTCCCCTTCAGTCCCTTCAATAAAAAGGAGGAAATAGAATCCACTTATTCAGTTTAATTCGCTCGAGTGAGAAGACCAGCGAAGTGAATAACGAAATTGTCAGATTACTTTTATTTCTTATGCATCCTAGTGTGCTGTGTTCTTTCTCTATGTCCGAGTAAAACTGGGTGGTATTATGTAACCTGAAGAAAAGAGAGAAAGGTGGGGGGGAGAGGGGAGGGACTTTCCCTCCTGGACGAAAAAACATTATTGAAAATATTTATAGCCATGTGGTGTATTGTGTACGAGAGCAAGCGGGTTAAAACGAATTCAGTCAAATCGGGTAATTAAAGGAAGTCAGGATAATACGATCTGTAATGCTCTTGTTGACCTGAAATACATAAAGTAGCAGGTAGATAGTAGACTGTGGAGAGTCCAGCCAAAGTGGAGAAGACATAGTCAGCACTGAGACTTAGCGAAATAATCTCCCAACAAATTAAACAGTCATCAAGTATTGTCATACAGTATCTTATAAGGAACACCTTTCGTCACATATTAAATAGGTGGTATTCGGCCTCCTCAACTGTTGACGTAGTCAGACGCACACAGACTCGGTCTAATGACCCTTTTGGTATTACAGTCTCATCGATACAACGCCGTAAGCACCACTGATGTTTCTTGGTTACTAATGAATGTGATGAATTGTATTCAAATTTTATCACGTTATTAAGTGAATGAGACAGTACAGTATTTTCGATACTTGCTTTGGTTACCAAGGACTTCCGGATACTGATTTTTTAGTTGAAGTACTTGCTTTGGTTGCCGAGGACTTCTGGATGCTGATTTTTAGTTGAAGCACTTGCTTTGGTTGCCAAGGACTTCTGGATGCTGATTTTTAGTTGAAATACTTGCTTTGGTTGCCAAGGACTCCTGGATGCTGATTTTTAGTTGAAATACTTGCTTTGGTTACCAAGGACTTCTGGATGCTGATTTTTAGTTGAAATACTTGCTTTGGTTGCCAAGGACTTCTGGATGCTGATTTTTAGTTGAAATACTTGCTTTGGTTGCCAAGGACTTCTGGATGCTGATTTTTAGTTGAAATACTTGCTTGGTTGCCAAGGACTTCTGGATGCTGATTTTTAGTTGAAATACTTGCTTTGGTTGCCAAGGACTTCTGGATGCTGATTTTTAGTTGAAATACTTGCTTTGGTTGCCAAGGACTTCTGGATGCTGATTTTTAGTTGAAATACTTGCTTGGTTGCCAGGACTTCTGGATGCTGATTTTTAGTTGAAATACTTGCTTTGGTTGCCAAGGACTTCTGGATGCTGATTTTTAGTTGAAATACTTGCTTTGGTTGCCAAGGACTTCTTGATGCTGATTTTTAGTTGAAATACTTGCTTTGGTTACCAAGGACTTCTGGATGCTGATTTTTAGTTGAAATACTTGCTTTGGTTACCAAGGACTTCTGGATGCTGATTTTTAGTTGAAATATTTGCTTTGGTTGCCAAGGACTTCTGGATGCTGATTTTTAGTTGAAATGCTTGCTTTGGCTGCCTAGGACTTCTGGATATTGATTTTTTAGTTGACGATCTTAACAGCATTGCAAGGAAAAGTTTGACTGATTTCAGGTTACATTTGCAAAATTTCTACTAATCAGTTATAAAGAATACTGTTCTGTCCATGCTGTCAGCCATTGGGTAGCTTGGATTACTGTATATCAAACGGTGTATGTAGATGAAGTTCTTATTTTAATAAGCTTATGCCTTGGTGTCCTTCAGTAAAGATGTCCATATCATATTTCTTTAAAAGGCAATATATAGTTCTTTTTCACCATAAGTTTTTCAAGTTCTTTCATTCGATCAATAATGTCCTCGTGTTTCCGCCTCCTTAAACATGATGTTCCGCTGTTCAACAGCAGTGTATCGTATTCCAAGTCTTTGTGAGGTGGAATGCTAGACACAGCAATATCCATAAAGTAAATTTTGCACATGACAGGTAATTTTGCGAGCATCAACAAGGATATCAGTTATTTTGCAAAATTACAGAGTTTCGTTTCACTTTGCAGAATAACATAGTTTTGTGTGACTTTGCAGAATGACGAGTTATTTCAGCAAATTTCAAAGCTTGCCGTTTTTATGAGCTATCTTTTTTTATCGGTAGACAAGTGGTGCAAAGAATATAACAGTGCCATTGGGTCGTTAAGATTTTACTATTTATATTACAAGAAAATTCACAAACTTCATGCACGTAAAGATAAAACAGTTACAATTTCAGTTTACTGACGAATAATCTACATTGATAGCGTCCGAGTGGATCTTGTTTGTCCTTCCCCGGGTGACAGTAGGGGAGACATCACACAGCCACCCACCCCCTGCAAACCGGTTTGTCCGCCCCCGGGTTGGGGGTGGGGTATGGAGGGGAACAGAAGGGTAGTAGAGACATTCACCATCCTCCTTCAAATCTGTTTGTCCGCCCCGGGTGGGGGCTGGATAGGTAAGGGATCGGGAGGGTAGGGGAGATAGCAGCGCCGAGATCCGCGTATGAAATAATCTATTAAACATATGCATATATATATTTATATATTTATATTATATGTACATTATATGTATATTCTGTATTTAAACACACACATATATTATATATATGTATATGTGTGTGTCAGTGTTTCTTTTTATGCTATTTGTCGATCCAATGAGAAATAAAAAAAGTATATTATGCTGCTAATAATCGATTTCCTTGCCAATTCATGATTAAAATCTTTGCTGCCATGTTATGACTATTTTTTTTTGTTACTACGTCATGGTTGAAGTACATGAGTGTGAATTTAGGTTACCTATGTCATACATCCAGTCGAAATGTGAGTAGGGAGAGAGAGAGAGAGAGAGAGAGAAAGAGAGAGAAACCTTGCCCTATTTTTATTTATTTATTTCGTTTTTTTTTAAAGACCGGTTGTAGGAGTTCAGGGCTTAGAGTTGAATTTGCTATAATGCAAGTGAGTGTGCATTTAGTTTTGAGACAGATTAAGACGGAGGGCCGAGGGATAAACTCACAGCCACCGTTTTTATAGATCTGTCCTCCTCTTGGTGGCACGTGACTCACTTGAATTTCCCTCCGCTGAGCAGAGTTTTTATATTGTGTGCTCGGCGTAGAGCCAGTGTCTGTAATTACTCTTAGGCGTATAATGGGCCCATGAAATCTTTTATCACACCGTGGTTTATACACAGTCATGAAGCTACAAATGTCGTTTAATATCCAACTCACGCTGCTTCGGGAATATCCCCGGTGGGGAATTATCATCGAAGGGGAATTTTTAAGTGATAAATGGATCGGTACCGCTGGGTCTCGATCCCTCGACCCTTTTGTGTGTGTGTGTGTGTGTGTGTGTGTGAGAGAGAGAGAGAGAGAGAGAGAGAGAGAGAGAGAGAGAGAGGACAGAAAGGAAAGTTTTTTACAAACATAACTCTGTGTAATATTCAACACGTGACTTCTTCTGTGACTGGTTATATTAAAATTTTTCCTTTTCCTTGTCTTTATATGTCATGCTTGCGAATTCGACCTCATCCATATTCCCAGATAAATAACCATTGTTAGTCTTTTTTTTTAATGATGAAATGGCGTTGAAAACCTTGAAAGCTGTCTTTCTGTTTCCGTGTTCCCAGATTTATGTCAAATTTTCCTTTGGGATTGAAACCTTCTGGCCCCCCACCCCCTTCCTTAACCTCCCCGTCTCTTTTTCTATTTTGCTCTCTTCTTGGTTAGTCTGAAATGTAAGCTGTTATTATCTATGAATCACCGCGTGTTTAATGGTTTTCATTACACACATTTATATCTTTTAACCTAATGGCAGCGTAGCGATTCAGGTTAAATTCTTTTGGTACGTCCTGACGCAACTTTATAAACCTGTCAAGTTGGAGGTTGGAATAACTCAAATTCTACCGCATATTCATCGACGACTCGTATTAGTGTATTTGGAATTCAGCATGACTGGCTGCAATGACGACCCCGAAAATATTTTAAAAGTTAGGCAAGCCTATTAGTCATCTTCATGTACGTGTTCAACGAAAACGCATGAATCCTTGTGCCCAACATTCTGTCTGTAGGGGCCACAGCTCCCAAACTTTGGGAGTTAACCCACCCAAAGTCATTTTAACAATTCTAGATACTCACCTTCATTTCGTTTCAGTGCCTTGAGAAGTAATTCTTTCAGGTCCTTGAGACTTCAAGGAGAGTCTCCGAATTTTCATTCTTCCTTTATCTTTCTGTATTTCCCTTTACTTCCTCTTACTTCTTCCTTATGAACACCATATTCTTTGGAAGCTTGAATTTCAAGTCAGTGGCCCCTGTGGGCTTGTTCCATATGTATAGGTTTCATCTACTGAATAATAATAATTGTACCACAACTTTGCAATTTCATTTTTGCCCAGAAACTTCAAATTCTGTTTTGGGCATTTATAATTCAAAGGACCCATGTCATTTCATCTTTGGAAGTATTGTAACATCTCTTTGACGGGCATCCAGTACTATCTCTGCACGGCATCCAGGTTGTAATGCACTTCTCTAGTGTTAGACTGACCTTAAATATAAATATACTGAAACTGCTAATTTCTGTGAAGACTTATCAGTCTTGCAGTCGTTATTGGGTTGAACGACACCAGATTTCGTAAACTTGACTTTTTTTAATCAAGGTTATAATTATATTGTGTGTGTTTATCTTCATGGTCACTTGAAGTTTTTGCAAGTTTTTCTCTGGTTTTCAATGCGAAGTTAACGGTTCAGACAACTTTTAAAGAATAGACCCTGGTGTGCATTAGCAGTTAATGTTGTAGGGTAAAGCGTGGATAAGGTAACTTATGACGATGATGATGATGAGGAGGGGAAGAGGGTTGGATGTCATTCAGAACGAGAAAAATAAGGAAGGGGAGAAGACTAAAAGGATGTAGAAGGGAAAAGGCGACGTAACGATGTAACCCAAACTGCCCCTCAGGAATTAGAGAGAAAGAGAGTTAAAAAAAAAAAAAAGAGGGACGCTTCCCCCCCCTCATTCTGTCTTCGTGTCTCCTGCATGACTCATCCATCAGAACTGGTACTTTTCGGCATGACGTCATATCCATGGCGCCCGACAACCTTTCGTCTTCTCCCCTCCCTCCCCACCCCTTCCCTCCATTCCGTTGACGTTTACGCGCCTGCGCATAAACGCCCTACCCGACGCCGCTGGCCTCGCTTCTGCAGCTGTAGACATCACCCTGTGTGGTTCTGGTCTACCCTTTTTTTTTTTCTTTTTTTCGATACTTTCTTGAGTTTCGTAATAGGATTTTTGCCGTTTATTTCTATTGCTTTCTTCTTATTGTTTTTCATGTTTTTTTATGTGCGTCTTCATCTTGTGCATACCGGTTTAGTACTTCTGCGTCTTACTACTTTTGTTTTGTTTTTATTGTTTCAAAACTCTTGTTTGGTACCTTTGTTCTTTTTGTTACATTTCAAGGCATATTTTTAAATTTTACTTTCTTTTTTATATTTCCATATACAACTGATTTACCTTTTAGCTTTTCCTTGTTTTGAAATCTTTATGACCTTTGTAATTTGAAGTTTATTTTGTTCGCTTCGTAATGATAGTGATTTTATACTTTCCTGTTTTTTGTGATGTCTCGTTTTACATTTCAAGTTTTTTCTGCGCTGATTTTAGCTTTCCGTATTTTTAAGCTTTAGACGTCCATGTAGATTTTAATGGCAAATAGTACTGTTCAAATGCTCCTTTATTTACCTGGCATGGTCTCGTGTAATTAATGCCACCTTTTATTCCTTTCTTTTTAATCTCTCTTTCTGATCTTATGCTTTCAACCGCCCCAGTTTATGGAAAGAAGGCGAAGCGCCCTTATGGGACACATAATCACTTTTAAATGTTTGGTTCAAAGCCATCATGTTCAAACGTTTTCAAGCCCCCTTACTGAAAACGTAACCACTTTTAAACGTTTGACTCAAAGCCATTATGTTCAAATGTTTTAAGTACCCATATTGAACACAATCACTTTTAAATGTTTGGTTCAAAGCCATTATGTTCAAACGTTTTAAGCACTCTAATGGAACACATAACCACTTTTAAACGTTTGGTTCAAAGACATTATGTTCAAACGTTTATAAGCATTACTCTTGTACAAATTTGTCTGTGTTTATGGTTTTAGTTTATGCAGGGTTGGATCTTTGTAAAGTTTCCGGACGTAAAGATCTTCGATTCGTGTAGTCTGAGCAAACTTGTTCAGAAGTTTTTAAGCCTTTTTAAAAGTGAGGTTGAAATATGTATTTTATCAGTAAACGTAGTTTGGTAACCTTAAATCTCTGTCGGAATAGTCTCTGGCAGACTATGGATCTATCCATTTACTTGTTATTATTATTATTATTATTATTATTATTATTATTATTATTATTCAGAAGAAGAACACTCTTCATACGGAACAAGCCCACAGGGCCATTGACTTGAAATTCAAGCTTCAAAAGAACATGGTGTTCATTCGAAAGAAGTCACAGAAGGCAATGGGAAATACAGAAAGAGACCAGTTATTATGAAACCGGGTAAATTAACAAATTAATAAAGAAATCCAATAAATATAAGTTGTCCTTGCACCCCCCTTTGTCGACGTTGTATATTTGTTTCTGTAATGCTGAAAGTAACTTCGTCCAGTTTGAAAGCATTTTCGTGGAGCGGGCCAGGTTTCATCCATGCACTTATTGTCTCTTACCATTATAAAATCCGATGAAGAATAAGTTGTCCTTGCATCCCCCTTTTTCGACGTTGTATATCTGTTTCTGTAATGCTGAAAGTAACTTCGTCCAGTTTGAAAGCATTTTCGCGGCGGCCAGTATGAAGTTGTTGCACTCGTACGCAGATAGTATGTTAGTACGTTCGCGCGTCCGAGGTCCTCTGTTGCAATGGATGTCATGGTCTGGTTGAGGTGAAGTGAGAGGCTTGTTAGGACGGAGGGGATGGGGGTCGACGCGTAGGATATTGAAGAGGGAGGAACCGGCATTGGAAGGTTATTATGGCACGTCTGTGTCGGTGGTCCTTGAAACATACCGCTTCATTCCAGTTGGGTTTGACGAAAAGGGGTCCCACCCCAGGTCTTGGTCCGTAAGCTTTCGGCGGATTTGCGCAAATTGACTCCGTAATGGTTACTTATCGTTTGGCGTAGGTGTTACGGTTGTGCGTGCGATGTCTATGTTTATGGGATATATATATATACATATATATATACATACATATATATATATATATATATATATATATATATATATATATATATATATATATATATATATATATATGTATGTATATTATAATATTAATGAGAATTAATATATGTACAGTGTGTTACAGTAAGATTTTGAAACCAGGGATTTCACGAAATCTCTGAAATTTTCATGGAATTCTTGGAATCACCAATTCACTCAGGAACATTTGATCCCCGAGTGGTTAGTACTAAACACGACGAAACAGTGTAGACAGTGTAGATGAATAACTGTTTCGCTGTGTTTAGTACTAGCCCCTCGGTGATCAAATGTCCCTAGGTGAATTTATTATTTCACGAATTCCCTGCAATTTTCAGGGATTTCGTGAAATCCCTGGTTTCACAGTCTTACTATAACATATATACATATATATACATACATATTTATATTTATATTTATATATATTTATATTTATATTTATATTTGTATTTATATTCATTAAATTTTCCTTAGAGGGATGTAACCAAATGTTTACTAGCCCCAGTCCCCGGTCCGTGGATGTTCGAGGGGCTTATATGTCGACGGTGTCTGTCTTTTCCTTGTGGTCACCCATCCAAGTTCCAACTAAACCCAACATGCTGAAATTTGCTGATCTAACGACCAACGGTCTTACAAAGTATTTCTCCCGTTTACATTAGCTAATAAATAACCTCAAGTCATTTAAATTGTATTTGAAAACGTGACTAAAATCTGTCTCTCTCTCTCTCTCTCTCTCTCTCTCTCTCTCTCTCTCTCTCTCTCTCTCTCTCTCTCTCTCTCTCGTGTAAATACAAACCTAATTATTTTCCACAGGGGTTTTTCCGAGATTACTAAATCTCCATCCACTGCGTAACTTCCCTTAGGCTGTAACTTTCGGCATCCCATTCTGCTCATTTGTAATTGACGTTCTTTAGGGTATAGGGTAGCATGGTATTTAAAGGAAATCCTATAGGGTAGCATGTTATTTAAAGGAAATCTTATAGCTGATACAACTACCGGTATTAAATTGTTTTTTTTCTTTGCTTTTACTTTAGAATTTTTTTCATAATGTTCGTTTCTCCATGTCAGAGTATGCGTGTTTTTTTTCGTTATTGGTTTGGTGGAATATTGATAAAACTTAATGGGAATTTGAATATTTTAAATGATGAAATGGGAATTTGAATATTTTAATTTTTAAAAATGGGAATTTGAATATTTTACATTTTAAAAATGTGAATTTGGATATTTTAGATTTTGAAAATGGGAATTTGAATATTTTAAATTTCAAAAGTACCGTAATTGATGCTATAATTAATGTCTGGTGGAGTATACGTAATAACCAAATATAGTTTTAATTCAGAAAGGTGAACACATGGGATTATGCTACGACAACGACCAAAACATTGTGCACAATAGACCTTTTTATTTTCAATGCGTTTTCGGCCAACCGGTCATGACCATGTTTGTCTTTCCTTGCGTTCGTACCTGACCCCACAAGGTGAGGAAGGTTCAACAGAAAGCCAGGAAGAACGGAAGCAGCAAGTGAATTCCGAATCTTGGGGTATTTCATTTTTCACTTAATCCTCCTGTCAGCTAAAATTTGCTCCTGTAGAATATTTGGTCCCAGAAGATGTCGTGCAGTTGGAACTTCAGAAGTTCAGGAGAAAATGCAATGCATTACTGCCCTAATACTATTCTTCTTGCATTTTGATACATTTTTTATCTATTTACCTATTTATTAGTTTATTTTTTTCCTTTTTTAACAAGTGGGATCTCTTCTTTCTGTATTTCCCTTTACTTCCTCTTACTTCTTCCTAATGAACACCATAGTCTTTGGAAGCTTGAGTTTCAAGTCAGCGGTCCCTGTGGGCTTGTTCAATATGAATAGGTTTAGTCTGCTGAATAATAATAATAATAATAATAATAATAATAATAATAATAATAATTAAGATAGAAGGCCACGGTATCTGCACTGATAATATTCCAGTTGGAATATGTCATTACTACTGCTAATAACACCTGGAACAGTAGTAATAATAAAAACATTGTTTATTGTACTGGTTACTATTATAATTATTAATATCAGACACAGCATATAACGAACTGTGATAAAGAAGGCTAAATTAATAATAATGACATAAAATATCAATGATAGGATGAGTAATATATATCTAAAATATTGGCGGTAACTTCAGTTGTAGTAAATACATTAATATCGTTAGGAAAGATAGTGGGAAAATTGCACTGGCGGTTATATTCATAAAAATAATAAAAATATATTATATTAATAGATACTGAAGAACCATTAGTTAGTATCAATAATAGAACCAGTAATAAAAACAATGTTGTCTCAAAATTTTATTCTTTCAAATGATAGGGTTCATAGGAAAAATGCTACATGTTCTTAAGCATGATATTGACGTCACACAAAGATTAATTTAACTACAAATATCATCATAAGATCTAGCGAAGAAAAGTGCCCGCGGCGCCAGTGACTGTAACTGTGTAAGAGATCACCGCAGGCACTGAGCTAACTTGCATTACGATGCAAATACTCTCTCTCTCTCTCTCTCTCTCTCTCTCTCTCTCTCTCTCTCTCTCTCTCTCTCTCTCTCTCTCTCTCTCTCATACAGTTGTATGTGAAAAACCAATGCAAATTGGAAATATAGATTTGAACTCTCTCTCTCTCTCTCTCTCTCTCTCTCTCTCTCTCTCTCTCTCTCTCTCTCTCTCTTTCACACACACACACACACATACATATACAATTGTAAAGTTGTATGTGAAAAGTCAATGCAAATTTGAAATATAGATTTGAATTTGAACGCTCTCTCTCTCACACAATTGTAAAATCGTATGTGAAAAACCAGTGTGAATTGGAATTCCTCTCTCTCTCTCTCTCTCTCTCTCTCTCTCTCTCTCTCTCTCTCTCTCTCTCTCTCTCTCTCTCTCTCTCTCATAAAGTTGTTTGTGAAAAACCTATGTAAATTGGAATTAAAAATTTTAATTTGATCTCTCTCTCTCTCTCTCTCTCTCTCTCTCTCTCTCTCTCTCTCTCTCTCTCTCTCTCTCTCTCTCGTTTTGGACCTTTGCCTAACATCATTTTCCTAGTGATGTCAAAATTTATTCCAATGAATGTTTCTGTTAGTTTGGTCCATGTAAAGGCGTGTTTATATGCATACGTAAATGTACACCGTTGTTTGTTCTGCAGTTGATACACACGGACGCTCAGATGTGTGCGCGTGTGTACCTAAAATGCTCTACTTTCCTGTCAGTTGTGTCTCCGTAACCACGAAGAGGAACCACGCCCAGGAGAGTCCTCCGGCTACGCCTTCTCCTTGTTGGGTCCTTCTCTATGGCTACTTTACCGTTGGTCATTTTGCTCCCGAGAAGGAGGCGACGGTTTTGGTTCGCTTTGTTTGTTTGTCTCTGAGTGAGCTCGATTACTTGAAGAGTTACTTGTATGTTTTTGAAGAAAGTTCGACTGAAGGTGAAGACTTGTGAATAGCTACGAGATATGAAGTTCGGGAAAGATCCGGATTCGCATAAGGGAACTTTTCTGATTGGGGTTTGTTTTGGGGAGGGGGGGAGAGATTATTCAGGCCTTGGTAAAGGCGTGCGGTCTCCGAACGCGTTTGTCAGTTTTTTTTTTTTTTTTGCACTATCCATTTCACTTTCGTCTAGACTAGAGCTTTGATTTTTTTTGTCTTTTCCAAATGAGATCTCATCTTTAGCGCCTTGTCGGTTTTTTCTTGTTTTCATATTTTTTTAACATAATCATGGAGTGTCTTAAAATATATTTTATAATGTCGTGCTTTTTAGTCGTCATATGAATTTAAGTTGTCAGTCTGAAAACCGGGATAATTTGCATGAAATTCATTTCCCATTTTCTTATTCCCATTTTCTTAAAGAATTCCTTTGGGAGATCTGTTTGTTGGCCTGCATGTGTGTTGATTTTTTATTAAAATTTTACCAGTAGGTGGGACTTGTGACTGACAAGTGATGAGATTTGGTAGGAGATGGGAATGTAACTTAGAGGGAGTAAGTTCTTCTCATGGGAGGGTGGGGTTTTAGTCATGTTTCTAATTTTCCAGGCTTAAGAAATCTAAACCCTATTCATCTTTTCCGTAGATTTTGGTCACCAAACTTAGTAATGAAACCATGACTGGTTATTATTATGATTATTCAGAAGATGAACCTTATTCATATGGAACAAGCCCACAAGGGCCATTGACTTGAAACTCAAGCTTCCAAAGAATATGGTGTTCAGTAGGAAGAAGTAAGAGGAGGTAAAGGGAAATATAGAAATGAATCATTAGATTATAGGCGAGATCGATAAGCAGCATTCGGGGTGGAATCCTCAGTCTTGGTGGATGATTGAGGTCATAACTAGTTTTAGCAATATTACTTTGTTGTCGAGGTCCTAGTGATTTAGCCTGCGACTGCTTTCTGTTTAGCAAGCTACGAGCTCTTCATAAGAGCTGAAGCCAGTTATCATAAACCCAGCTTCATCTAAAATCGGCATTACATTAGGTGTATTTAGTGTCCCTCAAACCAGGGATTAATCCTCCTTATTTACTGCTAAGGGTCATCCTGAAGCTTCCATCCTGAAATCGTTTTAAGAAACCATTGAAAGTGGATGAAGAAGGGGAGGAGCTGGAGAAGGAGAAGCATGACAGTGAGGTCGAGAAGTGAAAGACAATATATAGTATGCATTTCCTGAATAACCCCTGACCTTTGCCTTCTCTTTCAGGCGCACCAGTCCCCCCCCCTAATACCCTTGAATACCCCCCCCATAACCCCAGGTAAGGCAAGGTATTGGTTAGGTTTCCACCCTCTTCTCACCTTACGTCCCTTGTTTTTTTTTTTTTTTTTTTTCACTGTGTTGTATCACGTATTATACTCCTGTTCCTTGTCGGATATGCTTGCTTGAAATCCTGTCCCACTTCTTTGTTGGGCATTACGGGGGCTAATGACTCCATGTACCTTAGTAACCGGAGATGTATCCGGAGAGAGAGAGAGAGAGAGAGAGAGAGAGAGAGAGAGAGAGAGAGAGAGAGAGACTTGTTCACGTGTAGAAACATCAACAGTAATAGAAGTAGGCTGTTTGTTGCATTGTTGAATATCCTCGTATTACATTCTCTCTCTCTCTCTCTCTCTCTCTCTCTCTCTCTCTCTCTCTCTCACATTCTTACTATATGAGTGTGAAATAGTGAGTTCTGAATGGTTATAAGTAGAAGTGTGCGTTCAGCAAAGAAGAGTCTGTGTCAGCAGCAATTTTGGTAGAGGCTTATGCAGATAATGCTTGATAGTAGCCCAAGAATATTTTCATAATCAGTGCTCATAGAAATCTGATTGATAACAGTTTATAAGAATATTCCAACGAGTTATTGGCGAATAATTTTTAACGACCGTCTGGATATAAATTGGTAGTGATGTAAGAGATAAGAAACTTATTTTTAAATTGATGGAATTTGTATTTATATGAAAACACCGTTCGATTTGGCGTTAATATTTCATATTTTTCTCTGTGAAGGTCAGATGAAAGATGCAGCCTCCAATTCCTTAGTCGGCACTGCACGTATTGCTCGCCAAGTGAAGCTACTGGCTTGCAGAAAATTTCGTGCCGTTGGTAATCCAAATATTTTTAGAGGTCACCGGATTCAGAATAGTTTTTTTTTTTTAGAAATAACTGGTTTCAAGATACCGTTAAAAGTCACTCCTTGCCTAAATATAGAGTCACTTCGGAGCCCAAAATGAAAACGGTTCGGGGCAGATACTTTATTTACAACTGTCAGTAATGAAGACCACGAGAAAATATAAATGATACATCTTGAAACCTTGGCAGTTGTCTTCAGGTCATTTATATTCTCTGGTGCGAGGAATAAATGTTCAGTGAAAATGTTATTGGAAACTGAAGTGGTTAACTTTACGGGTGTTCTATTTGACAAGTACTTGCCCCTGAACAGAGGGACTAAATAAGATCGTTAGTCTTAAAATTAGTTGTTATCAGCCTGCGTAAAATGTCTAAAACCATTGATAATACATGTATATGTAGAAGGGTATAGATGGACCGTGTGTGTGTGTATACACCGCACTCATACATTTATATATATATATATATGTATGTATATATATATGTATAATATAGATATGTATGCATATATATTATATATATATACATACATATATATGTATATATATACATATGTGTGTATGCGTGCGTGTGTGTACACACACACAAGGTCTACCTATACCCTTGCCTATATATACATGTGTTATCAATGATTATATGTGTTATCAATGTATGAGAGAGAGAGAGAGAGAGAGAGAGAGAGAGAGAGAGAGAGAGAGAGAGAGAGAGAGCACATACATCCAAAAGCAATCCTTTTGACGCAAAACATTTCTTTGAAGTTTACTATGCCAGGATTTTTGTGCCGCCAAAACGTGGGTGTTCTTATGGCCCCGTTCCAGCAGGGGAGATTCTCCTGAATGGCCATATCCGAAGAAAGATGTCGTTTCATAGGATGTTATGCGTCTGTCTTGCTTTTATTATCCTTTCGGTGTAAAATAAAATGAATTAGTGTAATGTAATGAGAGCGCGATTGTGATTTCAGTAGACGCCCTCAGCAATTTTTGTCATGCTGATTCTTGCGTTCTTTTGTCTCAGTTTTTCTGCCTAATCTCAGTGAACTTCATGAACTTCATGCTACGTGAACTTCCTGTAGCCCAGATACCTCTCGAAAAGGTTCTTTTGTAAGAGGACTATAATGTTCATGCTCTTATTGTTTTGTCATTAACGTGGCTTTATGCCAGCACTGACTCACAGTCTCTTGAGCATTCCATCTGTTAAAACTGGCTCCAGTAATGCCATTTTTGCAGTTGAAGTTCATAGCTGTTTACAGCCTGCTTCTCGAAAACATTGTTCACTTTCTCAAAAGGAAAGTGACAGCCTTTTGTAACAACTGTAACGAATGTGTTTTTGCCTAAAACTCTCGTCTCCCCAGAATTTGTTTATAAACATCAAGGTTCCTCGGCCCCCTTCCCCCATTTCCTTTCCTCCCCCATCCCCTCTCCCCTTCCGCACTGTAGGCATTATTTAAGGTTCTTTGCGCACGCCTTCGCCCCCTAGCTGCAACCCCTCTTTCGTTCCTTTTACTGTACCTCCTCTCATATTCTGGTTCTTCCATCTTACTTCCCACCCTCTCCTAACAATTGATTCTTAGTTCACCTGCGAGGTTTTCCTCCTGTTACGCCTTTCAAACCCTTTACTGTCAATTTCTGTTTCAGCGCTGAATGACCTCATAGGTCCCAGTGCTTGGCTTTTGGCCTAAATTCTGTATTCAGTTCGGATCAATCCCTCTCCCCTTCCAGAATGCGCAGAATATTTTTCCGTTCCTTGTAATGATAACTGTGACTGCCGTAGTAATGCAAGGTTTATGTTTAAGTATAATTTATAAGACTAATATTTAATGTCAGCACAGCGAAATTTTTGGGTATGATAGAGTCCTATTTCCTCTCTCATTTTAATTCAAGTTTCAATCACGTAAGAATAGTTGAGAAGATTAAGTACAAAAATAAGTAATGTCCGGATTATAGAATTTCTGCCAGTATGTATTCAGTATGTAATATACATTTATGCTTGTGTTACTGGAATGGATTAAACAACGTACCCTAAGTGTTTCAATAGGCCATATTACATGTTTCCCATTCCCCCTAATTTTTTTTTTTTACAGACTGAAGATGAGTCAGGGGAAAAATTGCTTGGCTTGAGTCAGGCTTAACGAACCTTATACCAACGTTGTTATTTAAGTAATTATTTAAATTGCTTGTGTGTGTCGTCTCCCAAACTCATTTTAAAGTATGTTTTTATATTATCTCCGAATTAAACTGAATATTTCCATATCCAGTAGTGAAAAGCGATGCGTTGGAATTCTTTTCGTCACCTCTCCTTGGTGTCAAGATAGATTCATTTATATAGGTTAATTTTAATGAAACAGAATGCACCATTTGGTTTTGACATGCGAGAGGCTTCAACGTTGCAAGTTACGAGAAAAAATAATAATAAAAAAAATATGATTCAGGAGCGTTGACAGCAAAGGGGTTTCTTTGTTGCAATTGATATACGGTCACTCCAGCCTTTCCAAAGTCTTGGGAAGCCCTTTTGAGGCATCAGTCTCTCTCTCTCTCTCTCTCTCTCTCTCTCTCTCTCTCTCTCTCAGGCTAGTCACCCTGAGTTTTGTTTCTTGTTTGTTATGACCCCGCCCTTCTTCTTCCTCGTCTTTTCCTTCTTCTTCCTCGTCTTTTCTCCTTCTTCTTCTTTAATGCTTTCCTTATCAGTTCCTTCCATTTCCTCTCGGTTTCCCCTCCCATTCCTTGGCGCTGATTCACCCTCTCACGTGGCGGAGTCGATGGCTATGGTTTGTTTCTTTCTTCCCTCAGAGAGAGAGAGAGAGAAAGAGAGAGAGAGAGAGAGAGAGAGAGAGAGAGAGAGAGAGAGAGAGAGACTGTATGATCACAGAATTGCCATCTGATTGTTACTAAGAACAATGATGTTTTTGTTTACTTTGATGTCGACGAGAAGACAAGGGAAATTGAAAGGGCGCATGTTCGCCTTCTATTTGAAATTATCATACCATTGTTATTTTGGACAAAAGTGCTTTTGTTCTTTAATGTCGATGAAACAAGAATGTATTTTTCACTAGAAAAATTACACACTCTCTTCAAATACAAATAACAGATATTGTTAATGTGAACTCAATTTTGTTTTTTTATACTTTGATTTCCAAAAGTCAAGATTATACCTTTCACGAGAGAGAGAGAGAGAGAGAGAGAGAGAGAGAGAGAGAGAGAGAGAGAGAGAGAGAGAGAGATTAGAGACAAGATTAGGTAAGGCTTTGGGGATTTTATTTTCTTATATCTGGACTTACCATCATGTTTTTAATGTTTGAAATTGAACTTAATTATTTTGATATTCAGGAGGCGAGAACGAAGTGTATATTTTACACGTCAGAGCTGAGATGTATTACTCCTAAAGGGCGCCAGTACTTGAAGAAGAAGGAGAAGAAGAAGAAGAAGAAGAAGAAGAAGAAGAAGAAGAGAGAGAGAGAGAGAGAGAGAGAGAGAGAGAGAGAGAGAGAGAGAGAGAGAAAAGGGACCCTAAAAGCACACGTCTGTGTATGAGTAATTTTTTGTGCGCATGCGTGCTTGGGATGTATTATAAGTGCAGACATCAGACATACTTTTACCATTAGGGTCGGGGCATAGGAAATGCTTTCCGCCTCATATTCACAAATGCAAGAGGGTTTTATTTTCTTTCACATGATGATTATTTCTAATTCTGTTTCACTGCTAGCGCGTTTAATGTTAGCGTGTACTCTTGTACACATGCATATGAACATGCAATATGCTGTGTGTGTGTGTGTGTGTGTATATATATATATATATATATATATATATATATATATATATATATATATATATATATATATATATATATATATATATATATAATAAATATGTAGAATCTACTGGTCACTTTTGCCAGCATTCGAGAAGTTAAGAGGCATTGTGACTATATATATATATATATATATATATATATATATATATATATATATATATATATATGTATATATACATATATATGTATATACATATATACACACATTACATATTATATATATATATATATATATATATATATATATATATATATATATATATATATATATATATATATATATATATATATATATATATATATATATATATATATATATATATATATATATATATAATAATCTTGTCACTAATTTACTCGTGCCTTTTTTTATATACTACCAGATACCAAGCCGCAAATGCCCCCGTAATTTCGAATTCTCTTTACTTTTGAAAAAACTTCACCAAAGGGGAATTGTTTATGATAAGTATACAAATCCCTGTTATCTCGGTATTATACCCATAAGGTATTGGTTCGAATCCTGGCCGGGGTAGTTTGACTTATCATAAATAATTCCGTTTAGGGATACGTTATTTCTCTTGTCTGGAGCCAGTCCCTCTAAGGTGAAAAGTCGCATACAGTCCTTGAAATATGTGATCTACTCATTATTATTATTTTTATTATTATTATTATTATTATTATTGAGAATTACCGTTCGCTCTTCGTTTTCTGCAAACTGTAACTGAATTTTGTAGCTGCATATGGTTTCTAGATGAAAAAAAAATATTATTATTATTATTATTATTATTATTATTATTATTATTATTATTATTATTAGTAGTAGTAGTAGTAGTAGTAGTAGTAGTAGTAGTAATGTTCAGGTGCAACCGTTTTTTATTATTACATTTTATCGGGTGTATGCAGATTTTGTAAACTGTTTTATCACCTTGTTTATCTGTATATGAAGGATATTACTATTATTAAATATATGTACTGAATATTATGTGTATAGGTAAAACAAGAGGCGCCTCGTATATGCGGGCCTATGGATTCTTTTTCTCTGTTGTCCAAGGTTGTAAGATTGGAAAAGTATGTCGCCAGGTTTTTCGGGGAATTACCTCTTAGACGGCTGCCTAGGACCTTGGGAATGTAGGGCAAAGAGAGAGAGAGAGAGAGAGAGAGAGAGAATCATTAGTTGTCTCCAAGAAAGAGCTGTTAACCGTGTTAGCCGTCGACGGAAGTGCAGTCTGGTTCCGAGCAGAATTTAGGGACTAGTTGTTCAAATAAAAAGAAAGAAAAAATTAACTTGTGGTATTTATCGCTTCTCTTATGACAATGCCGTGGAAATCTCTTTTCCTTGTGTTCGTTTCCCAGATTCTTCCACTCGGGGTGACGCAACGTTTGTCTTCATGGAAGAAGTGGTCGTGTGTAAAGAACATACTTTTCCTATTTTTATTTGATTAAAAATTTTCATCACGTATAAGGATGCATTAAAGACGTGTTCTTCATGCGTTCGCCTTTGAGATCTTCCACTCATTTGTATTTTCTTTATCTGGGTAGCTTTTGTCTTTATTGAATGTTTGCAATTTAAGTCTATTTTTATTTTTTTATGTGTATTACACATGTGTACCAATTTCAAAATGTGTGTTTGTGTCTCTTTGTGCTTTCTTTGTTTTCTTCGATCCTTCCGTTTCGTTCCTTTCTCCCAGTTTTTTCTATCTGAAAAAAATATCTTTATAAAATATCTTTAGATTTCCCTTTGCGCTTCATATGCCTCGTAACATTCATTTCCATTTTTAAGGAAAAGACACGACGATGGAATCATTCATTTCTTCACCTCCGTCTCATTGTCGTGCCTTCCCCCTCGCTGTCATTTCCTTATCTACTTATCTCCCTCCTCATCTTCCTCACCTTCGTCCTCTTACTCAACCTCCTTCCTAGAAATAGCCACCTCCTCCTCCTCCTCCTCCCCCTCCTCCAACCGCTAGTTGGAGATAATGATTTAGCCAGTTCATAAAAAATATTTATCTAGTGTTATGCGTTCATGCACCCTCACTGTCATTTCCGTAACCGCTTATCGTTTATCTGGCGGTCCAGCCTCCTCCCCCAGTTGTAGATATTGACTTAGTCATTTCCATAACAGTAGTGTTTAGTCTGTATTTTCTTTATTTTCCTTTCCTTTCATTTGTTTATTTTCGCATCTTCTACCTCCTTTTCATAACTTTCTTCCTTCTCCTCGAATTTTCCATCTCCTTATTCTGCTTCCTCCTCCTCCTCCATCTCCTTTCCCTCTGGCATCCCTTCCCATTCGCCTCCACCACCCTCTCCTTCTCCGTCCCTCACCCCCCTCCCCCTCGTTCTCCCTCTCCCTCACGTAGTTATCAACTTAGTCATTTACAAAACATTTCTTTAGTGAGAGAAGCCATCGAGCTGTAAAAGACCGATCTGTTTAATCCTTCGCCATTAAAAAGAGCGCTGTTTTCCTCTCCTAGGGAATGCCTTGGATGCTCGTGGTGAGGAGGGTTGGTGGGGGAGAGGGGGGGGAGGTTTGTTAGGAGGAGTTGCCGGAGGCCTCCTCGGGATAGTTCGAGTTTCAGGCCCAGGAAATGTTTCTGTCCTCCTCGGGATATAAACTTAATCGTCGTGTTTTCAAACACGAGTGTTTATCGACTTGGAATTGGTTTAGCGATTGTTTCAGTTGGGTCATTTTTATTCTTTGTTTTTTGCTTTGTTTAGACTTTAGTGGCTCATGGTGTTTTGCGGTTGCTGTTTTGTTTGCGGATATATTCTTTTGAACCTCGTATTCTGAGGATTTATTTTTTGTTTACAAATTAGAATTGTAAGCGTATAGAATTTGAATTTTGTTGTGAATTTTGTTTAAAACAAGAGTTGTATATGTACAGAAATTGTTTTCTTGACTGTGTTGACTTTTTCTTCCACTACAAAAAGGAATTTTTTTTTCCCTGTCGTTGTACAGTTCTAACTACCTTCAGCTATTGTCAGTGCAGGGAAATTAAACTTACCCTTAAGCCATTTGTGAGCGCGTTTGTGTCAGAGAGAGAGAGAGAGAGAGAGAGAGAGAGAGAGAGAGAGAGAGAGAGAGAGAGAGATTAAATGGAGCTAGTTCTTTCCAGTGAAATTCACCTAGCAGCGGAAAATAAGAATGTATATATTGAAACCAGTAAAATTAATTCCTGCTTTCAAATCCATGTATTGTTGTGCAGATTTTTTTGTCGTGTGTTGGTAAAACCCAACAAAAACATTTATTCTTGATTTAATGATTTTATTTTTTTTATTTTTCAGGTGGGTGTAACTTGAAATAAGAGGCTTAGATGTTTATCACCGTCTTTTGTAAGGTACGTTAGGTGATTTGACAGTAAATTCATCGTTAGTGTTATATATATTTTTCTTTAGTATATATATATATATATATATATATATATATATATATATATATATATATATATATATATATGAATGAATTTTATCACATCACCGTGATTCATATACAAGACATTAAGCTACAAATGTCCTTTTAATATCCAATTGGATATTAAAGGACATTTTGTAGGTCATATATATATATATATATATATATATATATATATATATATATATATATATATATATATATATATATATATATATATATATGATTAAGGGGTAATTCTGTTTTCTCCTTTTGGTAGGCATTCGCTAATTCTAAATGATTTGTAAACAGCCACAAAATAAAGAACTCTCAAGATTAAATCGGAAAGTCTAGGAAATTTCTTCTTAGGGACTTGGTCTATAGAGCTCCTTCATGTGTCCCGAGTTTCGTCATTGGAAAATTTAGCACGAATACATGCTACCTATAAGGACAGCGTAGGTTGACTTTGTAAAATTGGTGCATGATGCAATTAAGATGTCACGGTGAAGTATCTTGATTGGATATTACAAACTGTCGAGGTTATTGACGAAGTAATTTTCGTTCCTGATATTACAGGAAATGTCGTTATTAAGGTCATGATGTAATGAAGTCTCTCTCTCTCTCTCTCTCTCTCTCTCTCTCTCTCTCTCTCTCTCTCTCTCATATCAGGTCACAGGTGAATGACCAGCATTCGATTTTGCTTTCAGACTAGAGAGAGAGAGAGAGAGAGAGAGAGAGAGAGAGAGAGAGAGAGAGAGAGAGAGAGATAAAGAGAGAGAATGAGAGAATCAGTATGTCTCTATTGATGGACTAGAGAGAGAGAGAGAGAGAGAGAACAGGTAAGGGAGTAAGGGAGTTCAAACTCCTTCAGAATGTATACCATCAAATCGGGAGGTCCCCAAAGAGGTAATCCTCATCCTATTTGTAGTATACATCGTAAAATTTTTTCTCGCTTTTTGAGGAAAATTTTTGAGGCAACTTCAACTCCCACGTGTGGTCCAAACCTGATTTTTATGCATATTTGCATTGCTGCAAGTATGCTTGCGTCCTCTCTCTCTCTCTCTCTCTCTCTCTCTCTCTCTCTCTCTCTCTCTCTCATTTTATACTAAACGCCACCTCTCTGTGTCTCTCTCTGCCTCTTTCTCTCATTTATACTAAACGACATCTCCCTCCCTCTCTCTCTCTGCCTCTCACTCTCACTTTATACTAAACGACACCTCTCTGTCTCTCTCTCTGCCTCTTTCTCTCATTTATACTAAACGACATCTCTCTCTCTCTCTCTCTCTCTCTCTCTCTCTCTCTCTCTCTCTCTCTCTCTCTCTCTCTCTCATTTTTATACTAAACGCCACCTCTCTGTCTCTCTCACTGCCTCTCTCTCATTTATACTAAACAACATCTCTCTCTCTCTCTCTCTCTCTCTCTCTCTCTCTCTCTCTCTCTCTCTCTCTCTCTCTTTCTAGTGACTAGTCCATAGGTATGTTGTGGCTAAAGATGACGCCTCGCGTGACAGGCGTCATCATATTTCCAGGAACTTACGTAACCTACCAACCTCTGGCGAAACGAGAGATAAATATAGCTGAGGTCTGCTTTACAAAAGAAAGATTGTGTGGAGAGTTGTGTTAGGTCGTATGTTTTATTTGTTTTTTTTTCGCGTGGATGTACGTGCATGTATGTCTGTATGCAGTATGATGCCCTTATTTGCGTGTAGGTGTTCCTGTATACACTTGAAAGCATTTCCGCTTTGGTAAGATTGAACTATAAAACACCTATAGCTTGTAATAATGGGTGTTAGAAAAAGAAAATGAAAGCTATTGTGCATTCATGATCTACTTTGATAAAACATTTTTTTTTCCAAATTCCAGATACATTTTGAAATGTGTAACAACATTTGAAAAAACGTTGCTCTTCATCCTTTCTCTCTCTCTCTCTCTCTCTCTCTCTCTCTCTCTCTCTCTCTCTCTCTCTCTCTCTCTCTCTCTCTCTCTCTCATTAATTATAAGGAATTATAGGTAAGTGACACCTTGCCCAGCCACGAACGTGACCGTAAAGAGATATAAGCGATCATCGTTCATATCTGATGTTCCTGAGAAAAAAAAAAAAAAAACCGCCCAGTTAAAAAAATAAGGCTATAAATACCCGACAGTGTCTCCAGGAGTATTTTCGCTCTCTTTCGTTATTTCTGCGGTCGTTATGCACCTGTGAATGATATGGAAACCGTCCAGACTCCAGTTTAAGTGTAGTTCTAAATTGTTGCCAGATTATGTAGGTTTTGTGCAATCATTTAGCAAACTGGATCTTTTATGAAATGTTCTGTTTTGTATTTAATACTTTTATTTGTTCTTTTTTGTATTTTTTTAATGTCTTTGCTTTGTCGGTTTTGCGTCAGCACGGGCTCTTGAGCAGTGGGCAGTAAGCAGTTAGCAAGCTAAATAATTTTTTTGTTGAAAGGTTCCTTTTTTGTGTTTATGACTTTTATGTGTTCACTTATTTATTTTCTTTTAAATAACTTTGTTCTGTAGGTTTTGTGTCAGCACCTCTTGAGTAAAGGTTAATCCTGATTGTGTTCTTAAATGCTTTCATTTGTATATATATACTATATATTTATATGGGGCTTAGAGCCATCAAGTGCTTTTGCTTTCTTTCTTTGTAAACAAATTCCCGTATCTCTTGATTCTGCGTCGCCTGCGACAGATATTTGCGCTGCTCATGTAACACCGGCCAGAGAGGGAAGTCGCATCGATTATGCTGATAATACAATAGCTCATTGTCTGTGCGGACTGTTCTGGGATAATGACGTTGGCTATAATGATGCATCTCGTAGCCTATACATCAGGAATTTCATTGGCCATTGTCGATTTACACAATATGAGACTATTGACTTGGAATTACACAATATGCGACTGACTTGGAATTATACAGTGTGAGACTATTGACTTGGAATTATACAATATGAGACTGTTGACATTATACAGTATGGGACAATTGACATGGAATTATACAATATGGGACTATTGACATGGAATTATACAATATGGGACTATTGACATAGAATTCTACAGTATAGGAATATTGAGATGGAATTATACAATATGTGAAATATTGACATTGAAGTATATATAGTGTACAGTAGGACTATTGACATGGAATTATACAATATAGGTGATATAAAATTCTACAATATAGGAATATTGACATAGAATTAAACAATATGGGACTATTGACATGTAATTATACAGTATGAGCCTGATGACCTGGAATTACACAATATGGGTCTGTTAACATGGAATTGTACAATATGAGACCATTTACTTGGAATTATACAATATGGGTCTAATGACTAGGAATTATACGATATAGGACTATTGATTTGTAATTATACAATATAAGACTATTGACTTGTAATTATAGAGTACAATATAAGACTATAGGCTCGGAATTCAGAATATGGGTCTGTTGACTTAGCGTTATACAATATGGGACTAAAGACTAGGAATTATACAATATGGGTCTATTGGCCATCCTTCAGTAGTGGCCGTCATTTCTTTTGATTTTGTGACCGCATGAAAATTACTTTTCGACTGACACTGCAGATTTCGAAAGCTGCTCTCTGGTGTCATTTTAGTTTTGGTAAAACACCCCTCTTTGTTGTTTGGGATGTCGTTGTCAGTAATTATTATTATTATTATTATTATTATTATTATTATTATTATTATTATTATTATTATTATTATTATTATTATTATTATTATTATATACTGTAAAGGTAGTAGGCCCTCTTTCAAACATGTAGTGTTGAATGATATTGGTGCGTCAGCTGCATTCATCATAAGGAGAATAATAATAATAATAATAATACACAGACCTGTTTAGGGTTATTATTATTATTATTATTATTATTATTATTATTATTTCCAGGATCCGTTCTAGGACATCTTACAATAAAACTGTGGTCTTGATACCGTCTACTACTACAAATTGGAATGCGTACTTTTTTTAAATATAAATACGTTATCTTCAAAACCACTTACACAGTGAATAGAACATAAATTTTACAGTAGCGTTAATGTCGTCTGCAGGGTCGTTTCCAAGTCCCCTTACGTCAGAGTGTGTTCTCATGCCGAGTTTAATTTTTGGTGTTACAAAAACTTCCATAAGAGAGAACCTCATCTGTGTGGTGGGAGGTTTTATAATATTTAAGAGGCTTTCCCCTCTGACTAGATATTATGAATTCAGTTGGAACGGATAATGAAAAGCAGCCGCAACATGGATTATATGATTCATTGTGTAGGGAATGAGGAGCTCTTGCAACATGTAAAGGTCTGGGTAGTGTGAAAATTATGTAATATTGATTTTGACAGTCCGATTGTACTCCTGGCTTGTAGTTGTCTATTTTAGGATAAAATTATAGAATGAATTCCGCCTTGTCGGTCATTGCCGTTATAAAATAAAAATACCTTAGTTTTACCAGACCACTGAGCTGATTAACAGCTCTCCTAGGGCTGGCCCGAAGGATTAGACTTATTTTACGTGGCTAAGAACCAATTGGTTACTTAGCAACGGGACCTACAGCTTATTGTGGAATCTGAACCACATTATAGCGAGAAATGAATTTCTATCACCAGAAATAAATTCCTCTAACTCTTCATCAGCCGGCCGGGGGAATTGAGCTCCGGCCCATCGAGTGACAGTCCGAAGCTCTACCGACTCAGCCAACGAAGATTCACAGCAAACGCAAAGGGATGACTTTTGTTTTGTTTTGTTTTAAATCGATGATTTATCCGATTCAGGTATTATAACTATTTCCGGAAGGGCTGTGTAATTTTGTTTGAAGGCAACGCGCCGACATAAATAATTTTATTGATTTACCCATTTTAATCAATATTTCTATTTCCGGGAAGCTTTTTTTTATGACCCTGAAAGCAACACGTTGACATAAATAATTTTACGATTTATCCGTTTTAATCAATATTTCTACTTCCGAAAAGCTTTCTTTATTGATCTTGAAAGCAACTCGCTGACATAAATAATTTTATGATTAATCTTTTTTAATCAATATTTCTATTTCAGAAAGGCCTGTTTATTGATGTTTGAAGGCAACACGCAGATATTAATAGTTTTATCTATTTTGAATTGGCACAAATTTATTTATGGCTCTGCAAATACAAAGTATTTACGACTTTGGCCACTGTTCAACATCGCAATTTTTAAAGATTCTTTTTAGTGAATCATTAATTATCTCTTGAGTGTGACTTGTTGACGCATCGTTTATTCATCTCCATCATGTTTTTACCAAGGATTTTTTTTTTTCCTTTTTTATCAAAAGGGGCACTCAAGAAACCATTTCAACCATTTTCTTTTTACGCTAAAGCCTAATTACTATCGAATTATTATTATTATTATTATTATTATTATTATTATTATTATTATTATTATTGTTGTTGTTGTTGTTGTTGTTGTTGTTGTTCATTTAATAATATGCTCTCACACGGAAATGTATGAAAAATATTCTACTTTAGGTGTATTCACCTATTTGTAGCTGTGAACGTGCCTTGTTGTGTCCAACATTTATCACGTTTAGTGAGAGAGAGAGAGAGAGAGAGAGAGAGAGAGAGAGAGAGAGAGAGAGAGAGAGAGAGAGAGAGAGAGAGAGAGAGAGAGTCTGGCGCTTGATGTCAGAAAAATCACAGTTTAGTTGTCTTATTCTTGAGCGTAAGAATAGAAAGTTCTCGCTTTCGGTTCGGGCTCGTAATATCTCTACCTTGTCACCCACATTTCTCCTACTTTTATCTTTCTTTTACTGTGTAACTTTATTTCCCCTTTATTTCCCCTGTTTCATGACCATCAGTTTTTGCAGTGGTAGCTAGTGAATATCAGGACTCCACCATCCTTATTGGTAGAGCAAACTGATTATCTTTTCAAGTTTATGAGTATACCTTAGTTTTACCAGACCACTGAGCTGATTAACAGCTCTCC
>NC_089791.1:22190887-22193387 GCF_040412425.1 Macrobrachium rosenbergii
AATTGTATGATATTTTTGTGTGTATTAATAATTGTTTGGTTCATGCTAGATTTTTCTTTAACGAGCAGTTTTATTATTAATATTATTATTATCATTTGGGATAATTCATGGAAATTGAAGTTGCATACATGTAGAAGGTTACTTTTCTAACAATTTTGTTTAAACATTACTTTATAACGAGATAATTCTTGTAATGTATTTGCCTCTCAGCTTAAATTGTTATTTCAAAGGGATTAATTTCCTGTAACTCTGGCTGTATTTCTAACAGCCTCATTATACGTATACTTCGGTATGCAATTATTTTCATAAGTACCGGGGTAAATGGATTCTCAACTTTATGTTTATAGTTTTCTGAAAAGAAAACTATTGTGCCGGCTTTGTCTGTCCGTCCGCACTTTTTTTGTCCGCCCTCAGATCTTAAAAACTACTGAGGCTAGAGGGCTACAAATTGTTATGTTGTTCATCCACCCTCCAATCATAAAACACACCAAATTGCAACCCTCTAGCCTCAGTAGTTTTTATTTTATTCAAGGTTAAAGTTAGCCATAATCGTGCTTCTGGCAACGATATAGGATAGGCCACCACCGGCCGTGGTTAAAGTTTCATTGGCCGCGATTCATACAGCATTATACCGAGACCACCGAAAGATAGATCCATTTTCGATGGCCTTGGTTATTACTATGTACAGAAAGCTCGATTGCGCCGAAGAAACTTCGGCGCATTTTCTACTTTTTTTTTTTTAAGTCAACATTGGTAGGAACAAAATGTAGAGAAAAAAATCATCCACAACAACAATAGTGAAATTTAATGCTGTGGTTTGTAAGAAAGACATCCATTATAGTGACTTGAACCCTTCCATTGCAACTAGAAAGCACAATGACAGCCGAGAAGACTAGACAGCTCCACGTAAATCATAAGCTTTCTGATATAAAAGAATAATGCTGATTTTTGTATTCATCTAAAAGATTAACACTGAAGAGACTGTCAGTATTTTGTCATAAATATACAGAATTGTTGTTGTCCAATTCTTATAACCCGTAAGGGGGCAGTGCCGTCAGTGCACCTCACGCTGTGCGCTGTAGGCATTACTTGAGGTTCTTTGCAGCGTTCCTTCGGTCCCTGGCTACAACCCCTTTCGTTTCTTTTACTGTGCCTCCTTTCATATTCTCTCTCTTCCATCTTACTTTCCGTAACCCTCTCCTAACAATTGATTCTAGTGCAACTGAGAGGTTTTCCTCCTGTTACACCTTTCAAACCTATTATTGTCAATTTCCGTTTTAGCTCTGAATGACCTCATAGGTCCCAATGCTTGGCCTTTGGCCTAAATTCTATATTCAATTCAATTCAATTCATCCAGTTCTTATACAGTATTATATGCGGGCTCCGGTGATTTATCTTGTGTGCACTTGAGAGAGCTTTTGTGTGTCTGCCTGTAGGGGCGTTTTATTCCTCTTACCCGGCTGCACCTACCTTGTGTTCTTATTTGATATAAGTGAATTAAATGTGTAATTTACGCATAGATATAATTATGTATACTGTTCATAATGATACATCTCAGTAGCTCAGAGCATAAAGCACAAGACCTCTGTTATATAGTGGAATGCTATTTCATTTATTAAATGAAAACTAACTTTTTAAGACGAACCAACGATATTTTCTCAAGCCGAATATTCCTTCATTAACAATCCTGGGCCATTTTTAAGTTGATTTATTTCTGCTAAAACATATAAAAAGTTTATGTTAGTGATTCGTGTCTATATATACATCGCCGGAGAATAATGCATGTGTGAGAATTTTTAAGTACATGTTTTAACAAGTGACTGGAAATGGTGAAAATGTTCGTTTTTGACTTTGTCTCCACTTTATCATAAAAAAAAAGTTAAAAATGCGCCGAAGTTTCTTCGACGCAATCGAGTTTTCTTTACAGCCGCTACAGCGTATAATTAAGGCCACCGAAAATAGATCCGTCTTTCGGTGGTCTTGGTATAATGCTGTATGAGCCGCGGCCCATGAATCTTTAACCACGTCCCGGTGGTGGCATATCTTATGTCGTTGCCATAAGCACGATTATGGCTAATTTTAACCTTTAATAAAATAAAAACTATTGAGGCCAGAGGGCTTCAATTTGGTATGTTTGATGACTGGAGGGTGGATGATCAACGTGACGATTTGGAGCCCTCTAACGTCGTTAGTTTTTAAGATCTGAGGGCGGACAGAAAAAGTGGGGACAGAAAAAAGTGCGACAGAATAAAGTGCGGACGGACAGGAAAGACGGCACAATAGTTTTCTTTTACAGACAACTAAAAACTGATGGTCTCAGTTTCGGACGGCGATAAATATTTTCCTTCGACCATTTTTGAGAGAGAGAGAGAGAGAGAGAGAGAGAGAGAGAGAGAGAGAGAGAGAGAGAGAGAGAGAGAGAGAGAGAGAGAGAATGGAAATGTCACGGTCAGCCCTCTTAACCTAATTCTCAAGAAGCCGGTTAGGCTTACAGTCTGTT
>NC_089791.1:22198387-22223387 GCF_040412425.1 Macrobrachium rosenbergii
AGAGGCCCTTGGCCATGTGAATTGAGGAGGTTGGGCCGGTGATGTCGAGGCTAGTGCACCATGTAACTGCTTCCCCAATTGATGACGTAATGCGTCAAGATAGAATGAAGGCACGTTATGTAACGTTATGGTTAAGAACGCCATGATTTATGACTTTCGGTATCAGGCCTGTAACTTTCTGTGTTACATCACATTCCACGCATGTGATTAAGATCTCTCTCTCTCTCTCTCTCGCTCTCTCTTTCTCTCTCTCTCTCTCATACGCACGCGCGCACACACAAATATTTCCATTGTCAAAGCATTTATTTTCCGACAGTTTACTCTACTTCGTGTGATCAAGATATTTGTTTGTTACTCTCTCTCTCTCTCTCTCTCTCTCTCTCTCTCTCTCTCTCTCTCTCTCTCTCTCAAGCATTTCTATTATCAAAGCAATTTTATTCCGACAAGCATTTCTATTATCAAAGCAATTTTATTCCGACAATTTGCTCTACTTCATGTAATTAAGATATCTCTCTCTCTCTCTCTCTCTCTCTCTCTCTCTCTCTCTCTCTCTCTCTCTCTCTCTCTCTCTCTCTCTCTCTCTCAAACATTTCTATTATCAAAGCAATTTTTTTCCGACAATTTGCTCTACTGCCTGTGATTAAGATTCTCTCTCTCTGTCTCTCTGTCTCTCTCTCTCAAACATTTCTGTTAACAAAGCAATTTTTTTCCGACAATTTGCTCTACTTCACGTGATTAAGATCTCTCTCTCTCTCTCTCTCTCTCTCTCTCTCTCTCTCTCTCTCTCTCTCTGAAGTATTTCTATTATCAAATCAGTTTTCATCGGACAATTTACTCTGCTCCTCATGGTAGTTGAAAGGTCATTTAGACTTTAATTACAAAATGAGCGAGAAAACCTCAGATTTTTTTTTAGGGATAACGTCCCCCGCATTAACATAGTAGACAGTACGATGCGCAAGAACTTGCTTCATCAAGCGAACCCCGTACTTTTGCGTGGGAAACTCTGGCGAGTGCTTCTTTCTCAAGCAACTGGATGAAGTAACGGTCAATTACTGCGAGAACCGCTTTGGCCGTCATTAGGATCGGTACGAATGGTCTTAATCGTTCGTTGCCATGGCAACGCCGAGGTCACGAACTCGGATTTCTTTGGTTATTAGTCAAAAGGACTTTCTTGCTATTGTTATCATAAAAATTTGAAGGATGTCTCAAGTACAAGAGGGTTTTCATGAACCTTGGCAGAAGTATCTATTAAGCAGTCTTTTTTTTTTAATGATCAACTTTTGATTGACTTTGACTTTGAGTTAATATAGTTTCCTTATGAAAGAGAAAGGAATTAATATAGTTTCCTTATGAAAGAGAAAGGAATTAATATTGTTTCCTTATGCAAGAGAAAGGAATTAATATAGTTTCCTTATGAAAGAGAAAGGAATTAATATAGTTTCCTTATGCAAGAGAAAGGAGTTAATATAGTTTCCTTATGAAAGAGAAAGGAATTAATATGGTTTCCTTATGAAATAGAAAGGAATTAATATAGTTTCCTTATGAAGGGCAAAGGAATTAATATAATTTCCTTATGAAGGGCAAAGGAATTAATATAATTTCCTTACGAAAGAGAAAGGAATTAATATAGTTTCCTTATGAAAGAGAAAGGAATTAATATAGTTTCCTTATGAAAGAGAAAGGAATTAATACAGTTTCCTTATGAAAGACAAATGAACTAATATAGCTTCCCTATGAAAGAGAAAGGAATTAATATAGTTTCCTTATGAAAGGCAAGGAATTAATATTGTTTCCTTATGAAAGGTAAAGGAATTAATATAGTTTCCTTATGAAAGGCAAAGGAATTAATATAGTTTCCTTATGAAAGGTAACGGAATTAATAGAGTTTCCTTACGAAAGACAAGTAATTACTATAGGTTGCATATGGAGGGCAAAAGAAATTAATATAGTTTCCTTATGAAAGACAAAGGAATTAGTATGATTTCCCTATGAAAGACAAAGGAATGAATATAGCTTCCTTATGAAAAACAAATGACCATGTCAACTTTTGAGCCAGTTTCTCCCAAAAGTTCATTATCTGGAGATGATAATTTTGTGAACATGTGTGAAATTTCATCAAAATATGTTCTCCCCATCTTGAGTTATCCTGCAAGGCCAAAAAACCCCTTCCAATTTTCTATGCGAATATGATAAATCAAGTGAATAGATATCTAAATTTTACGTACGTTACTTGAATGATCGTAAACAGGTACTACTAGATACTTAGTTTGAATCTCGCAATGTGTATACGGAACGATCATCAATCTTTGCTTGAAAGCTGCTTGCTTTGTTAGGCGAAGACTCAAGGAAAACGATTTAAAATAAAACCCCCTTAAAATTAAAAGCACTGAGGGGTTGGCGAGTAGTGGGGAGAAGAAGGGAGCAGCTGCATGAAACGATCTCTTATGAAACGAACACCTGTTGCAAGAGACCTTATTTTAGTCTTTTGCTAAGTTAAGAGCGCGGTTTTAAACTTTATATTCTCCTGAATCGCCCCCAGCCAGGGGTGAAATGTCACACTTGGCTTATCCTCACGGCGCCTTTAGGTGACAGTGGGATTTAAAAGAACGTAAGCCTTCGTTTGTGTTAATTGCTTTGTGATACGGTTTTTGGAATGCAAGTTAAAGAAATGGCTTCAGTATTGTTTCATCAGTCAATTAGTGGATTGCTCTTATTCATAAAGAATTGGCAAGAGCACTTACATATAAAACTTGGGAGAACTGATTTGGTAGTGATAGTTATATCGATGTCTGAATCTGAATACGTTAGGTTTTCTTTACAGGTTCACCAAGAAATTAAAGTTAAACGTTTTTCTTTACAAATAGAGGTTAGTCTCTCTCTCTCTCTCTCTCTCTCTCTCTCTCTCTCTCTCTCTCTCTCTCTCTCACAATCATTTCTTGTTACACACACACACAATTTTTTCCGACAATTTACTCTGCTTCATGTGATTAAGATATGTGGTGGTTTCTCTCTCTCTCTCTCTCTCTCTCTCTCTCTCTCTCTTATTATAGTGATTTAAGTTGAGCTCAGTTTTCATGTTACGGACACCCTAGTGGTTTAAACAATACAGTTCAGCATTTTGTTGATATATTTTTAATAAACGCTTCTTTTTTTGTGACTGCCTGGTTGATATAATAATAGATTTACGCTTCCGACCTGATTATCTTAATTTAAAAAATCGTTACTAATAAGTAGGTGACATATTCTCTATGCAAGTATCCGTTGAAAAGGTCTGTGTTTAACTAATACTGTCATTTTGTTTCAGTGAGCATTAATCTCAGTTTTATTTCTTTAGTTTCATTGTGACAGTGCTAATGGACTGTAACCCTTGAAATTTTTGTCTGCAGAAAACAAAGCATAGTACACATATGATTTTTGTTAGGGTAGTCAGGCATATATATATATATATATATATATATATATATATATATATATATACTGTATATATTTTTGTTCTTGTACTCGAAACGCATACACTTGCAGGGTGAAATTAAACGTGGCCATTATGGAAATACGAGGCCTTAATAGCTCTATTCTCATAATTATGCTATTTTATCATAGTCAGCAAAGAAATATGTGTTTAGTTTTTTTATATCGATCATAGTGGCTGTTGATGAATGGAATGGAATGGAATATAAAATTTAGGCCAAAGGCCATGCTCGGGGAACTATGAGATTATTCAGCGCTGAAACAAAAATTGAGATTGAAAAGATGTTAAAGGTTTAACAGGATGAGAACCTCACAGTTGCACTATGAAACAATTGTTAGATGAGGGTGGAAAGTAAGATGGAAGAAAGAGAATATGAATGGAGGTACAGTAAAAGGAATGAAGGTGGTTACAGCTAGGGGCCGAAGGGGCGCTGCAAATAACCTAAGTACTGCCTACAGTGCACCGCGTGTGGTACACAGACGGCACTACCCTTCTACGGAGACTGTTGATGAGGAATAATTTCGGGTAAGATAGGCCATTCTTTAGCCGTCATATTTTATCGTCTTTACGTTTTGTTTATTTTAGCCTGTTTCACGTAATGCCCGGATGTAGATTACCTCTACATCTGTTGCCTGATGCTGTCTAATTGAATAAAAACTTCATCAGTATTAATGATGGTGACAACTTTGATAGTTAAACATTATCTTTTCTAACAAACATTAGCATTTTGTTAGTGTAATGTTAGTCGGGTTTTATTATGCCCTGGGAATGATTTTTTTTCGCTATAAGAAGTTTGTGTTTGACTGTAAATTTTAAAGTTTTGTCCCTGTCATACATATGTATATATATACATATGTTGTATATATATATATATATATAATATATATATATATATATTTTATACATATATATATATATATATATGTATATATGAATGCATATATATATATATATTGTAATATATATATATGACGTTTTTTATTGTGATTTATATACAATCATGAAGCTACAAATGTCGCTTAATATCAAATCCATGCTGCCTCGGGAATATCCTGATGGGGAATTATCACCGAAGGGGAATTTATAAGTGATAAATGGACGGGCATTGCCGAGTCTCGATCCGCGACGCAGATGCGCATCCAGCAACTCCAGTCGATATTGTGGATTTGATATATATAGTTTATGATTATATATATATATATATATATATATATATATATATATATATATATATATATATATATATATATATATATATATATATATAGTATATTTATAATGTAGTGAGAGAGAGAGAGAGAGAGAGAGAGAGAGAGAGAGAGAGAGAGAGAGAGAGAGAGAGAGAGAGAGATTTAGTGTTCATTTCAACCAAACATTTTATCTTTTGCACAAGAAAAGGAGATATATTATCATTTTGTTGGAGGGCGCAAAAGTTGATGAGAGAAATATTCATTTCCACCAGCGAGCATGATTCATTACCCCTCGGGCAGTTCTTATTAAAATTTAGAAGAACGATGGGTAATAAATCACAGGCCACGGACCCTCTAGACTTCTGGGCAGTGGTCGAGAAAATAATGAATCGGCTGCAACCGAGTTATATTATCTTCTAAGTCATTTGTATCATGTGAATTTTTTTTTATTGTTTTGTAAATTATTATATTATCGAGTGTCTGTCGATTTGTATTATAAATCGCTCGGCTCACGTTTGCTAGACATGCCGGTTTCTCCTAGCCGATTGCATACCTGCCCACCCAGCTGCTAGTGGGTACCAGCGTTTATTATTGTCAAGAAATGACGTAGGGCTAGCGTCCTCATCCCTGAATACTTGCTGGAAGTACTTATGAGTGTATATATGTAATATATATATAATTATATATATACAGTATGTATATATACAGTATATAATATATATGTATATATATATATATATATATATATATATATATATATATATATATATATATATATATACACACACACACACAGTATATATATAATGTAGTGCTTATATTTATGCACATTTACTGTGCGTTATTTTGTTATAATAACTTTTCTAATTTTCCTCTCCGTTAACTCTTGGTTTATGCATTCAATATGTAATATTAGTCATGATTGTTATATTTTCTACAACAGAGTAATTTCTAGTAGTTGAGTAGTGATTTCGAAATTTGCTGTCCAAGTCTGTTAGAAAGTATTCGCGTCGTTTTATTGATGTCATTTTCAAGTCAGTATACCAGATATTAGTTGTACTTAGCCTTCGTTGTTATTTAGCGTTTCATTGGTAGAAACTCGTTAACAATTCTAGATCTGGTAGATCCAGCAAACATATTTAAGTGGGAAAAATGGGGTTCTTATTGAACTGTTTTTATAAACTTTCTGAACTCAAATATCTATTTTATGTATTTTGCATCGATTTGTGCATTGTTTTGTACTGATGCACATCACAGCACTTCTGTTGTCCTGCTTTCTGCTACTTAACATTTGGTTAATGTCTGTTTGGCATTAATCGGCTGTAAAAATTTCTATGCAATTTTACATTGTTGTTCTTTAACACATGAAATTTTGTATTGTTATACTTTGGTCCACGTGTACTTTTGCAGTTATACTTTGGTCCACGTGTACTTTTGCAGTTATACTTTGTTACACGTGTAAGTTTGCATTGCTGTACGTAGGTACACGTACAATATTGCATTGTTATACTGTGTTACGCATTTAATTTTGTATTGTTGTAGTTTGGTACGCATGCAATTTTGCCCGGTTATATTTTGGCACACGTGCAATTTTGCGTTGTTATACTTTGGTATTACATACAATTTTGCATTGTACTTTGGTACACGTGCAATTTTGCATTGTTATACGTGTACCAATTTAGCATTGGTACACGTCTTTTTTATTATATGCATGTACGAGTCTGTTACGTGTCTAGCTGAAGCTGCTACCAGTCTGTGAAGTCCATTACGGGGACACGTGTGTCTCTGAAAGTCTTCACTCGCGACGAACCTTCGTGGCAATAGCGTGTGCGCTGAGGTAGCGTGTTTAGGAAACTTGAAAATTAGAGTGATGATGAAGACCGTAAATTTCGGGTCTTCCTGATTACGGTCACGTGAACCTGTTGGCCAAAGTATATATATATGGAGGCATCAGGGCTAAATGGCTTCTCGGGTGTGCGTGATTCATTTGCTAGAGTGGAGGATTTATTTTAGTCTACTTTTGATGGAGAGTGATGTAGAATGTTGGTTGCCCTTTTTTCATCTTCGTAGTCTTAGCTGTAAACAGCAGACCCCCAGAGCTGTACAATAAACAAATCTATTCAGATTAAGGTTAGGGATTTATTTACACACACACACATATATATATACATATAATATAATATATATATATATATATGTATGTATATATATATATATATATATATATATATATATATATATATATATATATATATATATATATATATATATATAAACTTTATCACTTACACAGTGCATTAGTGCAGTTGTTGACAGGACCTCATTGGAACTGGACGGTGTCTAGCGGAGATATTTATTCAGGAAAAGTTACAAGCTTTCCAGGACTAATAGTCCTCATTGTCAAGTATCCGTCGAATTGACAATGAGGACTCTTGGTCCTGGAAAGCTTGTGATTTTTCTTGACTAAAAATCTCCGCTAGATACCATCCAGTTACAATGAGGTCGTGTCAGTAATATATAAATATATATATGGTATTCTTAGGTTCTACACAACTAGGGCTGCTGTTAGCAATGTACAGTATTCTGAATGATTTCATAATTCGTCATGAATCCACTTGCTTACTCTTGTCTTCAGTGGTGGTGATTCCTTAAGGGAAAAACCAAGTGCTGTCAAGCCAGTAAGGTATGAGAGTCTCTATACCTATTTTTTTTTTATAATATTTGTTTACCTTCCAGATTAGCACACAGTGGAGTCTTGAATTTTGAAAGTGAGAAAGAATAAATGTAATAGGGATTTTCTAGCATACGATTTTATCTATTTAAAAATCGGCTGTGTGTGCAAGATATTATTCCATGGCCCTGAATCTCATACAGGTTTATTTCATGATAAGTACGTTTAACCTTAAATTTATTTACTAGAGAATGATAAATTTTTCTTGTCAGTTTTCATATAACATATCCAGAGAATTTTACGAAAGACAACATATTTAGCACTAAATGACATGAAGGAGTCTTTGATAACGACGACAAACGAAAACTCCAAACACTTTCTCCCTTTTAGGTTCATCCCATACTTCTATAAGACGCCTCGCTTGTATGTTTGGCTTCCTATATTTTTAGAGTATTTTATTTTACGTCATTCCCTGTTTTCAACTCCAACACCTCACCGCCCCCTCACATATACATACACATACTCCCACCCCCACCAACTCCCCCACCACTTTCCATCATGTCTTAAATCCGGTTAGTTCTATTCCGCCCGGATGAATAATGAATAATTCATAGATTAGTACTTCCGCTCCCTCGCTCCAGTGACATTTGAAACTTTTTTTTCATATGGTTTATATTTTGTTTGGAGGTTTTCTTTTGCTTTAGTTGTATTTCTTCAGACTGCTGTGTTTCTTTTATGATGTTATAGGTCGGCTTATGCATTGGTGTATGTCTCTCTCTCTCTCTCTCTCTCTCTCTCTCTCTCTCTCTCTCTATATATATATATATATATATATATATATATATATATATATATATATATATATTTATATATATATATATATATATATATATATATATATATATATATATATATATATATATATATATATATATGACTATAAGTATATAACATATATATACATACATAATTTGTTTTGGAAGATTGACTAATAGTTTTTTATTTGTTGGTAAGATTAAATGATACTTTTATGTGTTTTAGAGAGAGATTGAATAAATTTTTAATTGGTTTGTGGGATTGGCTGGTTACTATTTTTGTAAAAAAAAATAATTTTTTTTACGAAAATTGCGATTTTTTAAGTGGCATTCTAATGAGAGAGAGAGAGAGAGAGAGAGAGAGAGAGAGAGAGAGAGAGAGAGAGAGAGAGAGAGAGAGAGAGATAACGTAGTGAAGTCAGAAAAAGGCTAAAAAATGAACACAAGAGCTGAGGCATAAAATCATATTATTGTATTAATTTTTCCTCCGAAGAATTGCATTACATTATTCAGATACCACTGGAATGTCGATACCAAATATGCCATATCATCTTTCCTACTTCCAGTGGTCTGATTTTCGCGTGCGTCCTTGCATTTGCCCATTGCTCTGTCATTCTCATGCCTGGTACCTCTTGGTGAATTTTCGTTTCTTTTTCCATTTTTAGTTTTCTGAAAAGAAAACTGTTGTGCCGGCTTTGTTTGTCCGTCCGTACTTTTTCTGTCCGTCCTCAGTTCTTAAAAACTACTGACGCTAGAGGGCTGCAAATTGTTTTGTTGCTCATCCACCCCCCAATCATCAAACATACCAAATTGCAACCCTCTAGGCTCAGTAGTCTTTATTCTATTTAAGGTTAAAATTAGCCATAATCGTGCGTCTGGCAACTATATAGGCCACTACCGGGCCGTGGTTAAAGTTTCATGGGCCGCGGCTCATACATTATTATACCGAGACCAACGAAAGATAGATCCATTTTCGGTGGCCTTGATTATACGCTGTACAGAAAACTCGATTGCGACCAAGAAACTTCGGCGCATTTTTTACTATTTGTGTGTGTGTGTGTGTGTCATGCGCCGGCAAAATAGATTCCACTTCTATCATTTATCGGCCTGAACTCTATAATGACTTCTGAGTAACATGTGGTTAGCTTATCAATATCTTGCGGGTGTCATCTGCCTTCGGTAACGTGTTATTTGGTGGAGTTTTAAAACGTCAGCCTTTTCATTGAGCAGATCGCCGAAGACTGAAGATACATATCTTTGTACATTTAATCTCTCTCAACGAGTAATCCCATATCGCTTGGTGTGTAAAACATTAGAATTTAAAGGTCTGGGCAGGTGTCTGTCTCTCTCTCTCTCTCTCTCTCTTTATATATATATATATATATATATATATATATATATATATATATATATATATATATATATATATATATATATATATGTATAGAGAGAGAGAGAGAGAGAGAGAGGTATATAGTGTATATATATATATATATATATATATATATATATATATATATATATATATATATATATATCAATTGATATATATCAATTGATTTGCTGGCCTGCATTCAGAATTATATTGCGAAACTCAAGTATAAATATTTCTATAAATTCTTTTGCTTTAATAGTTTGCTGGTGTGTCGTGTGTCGAGTCGAAAAATAACATGTGTATCAAGGTTGGAATTGCAAAAAAAAAAGTCTTGTTGTGTCGAGACAAGAATGTTAAATTTAATCATAGTTTGAATCTAAAAAAAAAAAAAGTTGATGCACAAAAAATTGCGTATCATGGTTTAAGTAGAAAATAAATAAATGATGGTATGTCTTAGTTTGAGTCTGCTAAAATATTGGTTAATTTTAGATTGAGTTCAAACAATTATTTGTACAAAAATCATTTACTGTATAAGGATTAGAGTTGCAGCAAATATTTGGTTTGACCAGCAGAGGTTGGTTAACGAACACGAACCACCAGTCCCCGTAGGGGGGCTAGTGCCGTCATTGCACCTCATGGGGTGCACTGTAGGCAATACTGAAGGTTCTTTGCAGCGTCCCTTCGGCCCCGAGCTGCAACCCTTTTCATTCCTTTTACTGTACCTCAGTTCATATTACCTTTCTTCCATCTTGCTATCCATCCTCTCCTAACGATTATTTCTTAGTGCAACTGCGAGGTTTTCCTCCTGTTACACCTTTGTAACCGTTTACTCTCACATTTCCTTTCAGCGCCGAATGACTTCATAGGTCCCAACGCTTGGCCTTTGGCCTAAACTCTATATTCCATTCCATTCCACGAACCATCAGTACTAATTGTTCGTCAGGCTTTCGGAATTAGAATTCATGTACAGGAAAGGATTTATGAATTGCAGTTATTTATGGTGCTCGGCAAATCAGGTTAGCCAATCCCCGGGGGGAATGGAATGTTATTCGTTTCCAAAATAGTAATAACAGGCTGATAAACTAGATTAGGGTTCTATGAATCTTAGGACAATTTTATACTGGGCTTTTCAGTTAGGGCAACGTCAAGCATCCGACCAAATAAATAGTAGTAGCTGTAATATTCTCGTTCATGTTTTATTAGTATTTTTACCACATAGCTAAAAAATTCGCAATCATCAGTGTTAACGTTAAAAGGAACACTGTTCAAGTGTGCGAAAGTCTTTGCTTGTATATTTTACATAGTAATATAGTTTACTATATAATTGTGGATTTTATTACACATTTTTTATCCATAGTTTTTTGACCTCAGAAGGTCAGCATGGATAATTTGAGGTCAAGCATCTGACCAAATTAGTAGTATTATATTATAGCTGTAATATCCTAGTTCATGATTTATTATTGATGTTATCATAATTAATATTTTTCCCAGGAGGCCATCACTGGTGATTCAGGGTCGAGCATCTGACCAAATGAATAGTAATAGCTGTAATATTATCGCACTTGATTTATTAATAGTGTCATCATAAGTAGTTTTTTGACCCAGAAGGTCAGACCTGACCAAATTAATGGTAATAGCTGTAATATTCTTCGCGTTTTATTAGTAATGTCTTAATAGTAATGGCTGTAATATTCTCCTTCATGTTTTATCAGTAATGTCTTAATAGTAATAGCTGTAATATTCTCCTTCACGTTTTATAAGTAATGTCTTGATAGTAATAGCTGTAATATTCTTCGCGTTTTATTAGTAATGTCTTAATAGTAATAGCTGCAATATTCTCCTTCATGTTTTATTAGTAATGTCTTAATAGTGACAGCTGAAATATTCTCCTTCATGTTTTATAGGTAATGTCTTAATAGTAATAGTTGTAATATTCCCCTTCACGTTTCATTAGTAATGCCTTAATAGCAATATCTGTAATATTCTCCTTCACGTGTTATTAGTAATGTTGTAATAGTAATAGTAATAGCTGTAATACTCTCCTTCACGTTTTATTAGTAATGTCTTAATAGTAATAGCTGTAATATTGTCCTTCATATTTTATTAGTAATGTCTTAGTAGTAATAGCTGTAATATTCTCCTTCAGGTTTTATTAGTAATACCTTAATAGTAATAGCTGTAATATTCTCCTCCATGTTTTATTAGAAATGTCTTATTAGTAATAGCTGTAATATTCTCCTTCATGTTCTATTAGTAATGCCTTAATAGTAATCGCTGTAATATTCTCCTTCATGTTTTATTAGTAATGTCTTAATAGTAATAGCTGTAATATTCGCCTTCATATTTTATTAGTAATGTCTTAATAGTAATAGCTGTAATATTTTCCTTCATGTTTTATTTATAATGTCTTAATAGTAATAGCTGTAATATGCTCCATGTTTTAATAGCAATGTCTTAATAGTAATAGCTGTAATATTCTTCATGTTTTATTAGTAATGCCTTAATAGTAATAGCTGTAATATTCTCCTTCGTGTTTTATTAGTAATGTCTTAATAGTAATGGCTGTAATATTCACCTTCAAGTTCTTTTAGTAATGTCATCGTAAGTAGTTTTTTTTTGTGACTCAGAAGGTCAGGACGGGTAAGTCAGGGTCCCAGACTTTGAGCAAAACTGTAAAACCTATTCAAATGTAATTAATCATCTTGTTCATGCTGAAGGAGTCCATGTGAAGATTTATATTTTTCTCTCTCCTCAGGTACGTGTCACCTGCTCGTCTGAAAGGGAAAGATCCGTGTGATCCGTAAGTTACTCACGAACTGTCTTTGAATCTTTCACGTCACCAGGATGGAACAAGTGGTTGAGGATTTTGTTCGTACTGTATTTAGAAAATCTATGATATTATTTGTACTTTTAAGTCTTATCAATTTCCTTACTTCACTTCTTCCAAGTCTCGTATTAACTTTCTCTTATGCTCTGCACTTGGTCTCAGTATCGTGATTCCGTTTCCATTGTTTTAAATTTACCAATTTTTCTCATATTTGTACTTCGTGCTCTATTATACAAATATTTTTCTTTCATTTCATTCTTGCCGTTTTTTTGATACAACTCGTTTAATTCTCAGTAAGATTTCTCTTTACTACCCTTACATATGCAGAAGTAACAAAGCTAGTTTTAAAATGATTCATTCCTTTTGACACATACTAAGCTCTCTCTCTCTCTCTCTCTCTCTCTCTCTCTCTCTCTCTCTCTCTCTCTCTCTCTCTCTCTCTCTTCTAACTTTCAGTGCCAGCCTTCTTTTTTGCAACGTACTTTCACCAAATCCTCTTATTCTTCAAATGTTTACTTTCAGGGGATAGGGGTCACGAGTCTTTAGAAGAATCAGTCGTACTTATGTAACTTTTCCTTTTGGTTGAGATCCCTTGACGTCCTTCCAAGGAAAACATTATTATATTGAAAAAGCTTTATCTGCTGAACAATGATTATGTAGAGAATTCTGCAACAGTTCCTTTTGTTCCCCGGTTATGAAAAATCTCAACATCTCATTTGCAAGGCATGTCCGCTCATATTGCCTGTGGTTTATTGGTGTTATAAAATGGCATTACAAATTCTAGGCAGTATAATCATTCTCAGTTCATAAAAAGTAATTTTTTTTCCTTAGAGCAATAACTTTGGTATTTAAAAAGTATCTGAGAAAAAATCCACACTGCCTTCTCCTTGTGAGTTACGAGATTTTCTTTTTTTGGTTTATTTATGAAACAGTTCAGGTACCTCGGTTGTTTTATACATACTTGGAGTTATATAAGTAAAATAAAGTTGTTGTATACCTACTCGCAATTATACAAGTAAAAAAAAAATAAGTATTGTACAAATGTCAGCGTCAGACATATTTTGCAGTAACAGAATAAAATATGGCTATACGAGTGACTGCAATATGTATTTAATTATAGCTTTTTTTATGATATTGCAAAGTTACACAACAACACAGATAAATTATTCCAAGGAGATTACGTTAATTATACATGTTCATCAATATTGTTAAAATCTAATATAGGAAGGTACACCTCAAGCCATAATTTTCAGGTTTTTAAATCTCTCTCTCTCTCTCTCTCTCTCTCTCTCTCTCTCTCTCTCTCTCTCTCTCTCTCTCTCTCTCTCATATGATCAGTTGCAGCTCAGCATTTGGATCCTGGTGGCATGGTAGATTCATTTCTGTGGAATTTGACGTGCTTGGTGATTGAAAGATTTTGACCATAGTTTTTCCTTTATGAAGAGTTTTTTTAAATAATTTTAGGCCACTAATTATCTTTAAACCCTGTAGCTCAGTTTGACCTATATATACAGTTTATATATAGTTTATATATATATATATATATATATATATATATATATATATATATATATATATATATATATATATATATATAGATAGATATATATATATGTATTTATATGTACGTATATATACATATGTATATTTATTTACATTTGTATTTATATTTGCAATAGATTTTTTGTTAATGTATGGCGAGGCGGAGGAAGGAATTTGATGTGTCTTATGGTTTTGCAGGATGCAAACGATGAACAGAGAAAGTGTTTCTGCGACATTTAACTGCAAATGTCCGTCGAGTGAAAATGCCATTTCTTTATTCATTACGATGACAATGAATGTTTTCGTGATTATTTTCATTACATCAAATATAGATAGATATCCTTCACAGAATTTCTTTTGAAGCATATTATTTCTGTTATATCAAATATATATAGTTATCCTTTACATAATATATAGTAAAGTATATTATTTTTTATATCAAATACAAATAGTTATTCTTCTCAATATCCTTTAAGACATATATTCCATTCATCTTGCAAGGGGTCGGTGTAGAGGTTGTGGAAGGGCAGATGTCCGTCATCCTATGCGAACACCTGTTGAGTCATCATAACAGGTGGGATGGAAAGTGTTGGCTGACGCATTTATACTAAGGCGTACATGTTTATTTACATATGATCTACAGCATATAGATTAGCGCAGAAGGCACGTTCGTTCCAGGTGTATGCGAGCTTTTTTTTATTCAGTTGGTTTGTTTTATTTTTTCATTTTTAGTTTTGCTGTTATGGTTGTTTGTAATATATATATATATATATATATATATATATATATATATATATATATATATATATATATATATATATATATATATATATATACATATCTATGTATATACTCACACCTACATACACACACATATGTATATTACACAAACAATCATAACAGTAAAACTACACACACGTACACACACACACACAAATCCATAGTATAGTAATGCATGTATACCCAGTACATATACCATATTCACATCTTTAATTGTCACATCTAGCCATACAGACATACATTTGCACATTCAAACACGTGTTTTTAATGTAGATTGTAGACGAACGTAGACATTTATGCAGCTGTAGAGTAAACATGTACACATAAATATTTCATTGCGAAATATTTGTGTGTAATATTTATGGTAGGCGTAGCATGGTCAATACACAATTCAAGTTGTTCCCAAATAGTTGGAGATATTTATTATCTTTTTATTAAAGAACTTTTCTCCTTAGCTGAAGTTTTTTTTTAAAGGAATAACCTTTAATATGCGTACTGACAGTGTATGGAATTTCCTTTCGTGGAAGAAAGATGCTATTTTATTGTTATTTTTATTATTACTTCGTTAAATTTTGTGGCTGCATCAGCGAAGTTAATTAATAATAAAGTTATTCAATTTTTTCAGATAACATACTCGTATTTGATATAATTGAAAAGGACTTCGAAATTGCGCAAGCAATTCTTTTTTTTTTTTTTTTTTTTTTACCAACACATGCACACACGCCATATGTTTTTACATACGAGAATCCATTTCATTTGCACGTACTATCACACATACTTAAGCATACATACATATTCTTAACACGAAAAGTTACACTCATAACTTTGTTCATATTTATTTTTTAATTTTCATGTAATTAGTTGTTTCTTTCAATTACTTACTTGCATTTTATGAGCTGCTGCATATTTCCTATTATTTATATGGCAGCAATCTTTACATAAATATGTTGCTTTTTTATATATTATTTACACGGAAATTTTCCTTTTCTTTATTTATTTTCTTTTTACGTATAATTTAGACGCTTTCCGGCTACAGGGCCAAGTTTCTGAGGTCTGCAAGTATACGTATGTGTGCGCTGGGGCGTTAAGTTTTTAATATGTATCATCAAGCTATTTCTAGTGTGCATCATTTTGCATCGAACTGCTCAGAAATGTTTTAACATTTTGCCATGCTTGATTTGGTAATGTCTGCCACATCCTGTCGTCTTATTCAATTAGACCTCTTTTTTTTATGAAGAGTATTGCTTTGTAATCTTTACATGTTGCTGGGCTTTTCCGCGTGACGTGTCGCAAATTGTCGTGTTTGAGCGACGAAACATGTGATTTACAGAGAATTGCTTTGAAATGTCGTTACATACATCGATCTGACTCGAAATGTTTTTGTCATGCTTAGATGATCAAATCTGCTGCAGAACGAGAAAACAGGCTTTTATTGGCATTTACCAAGGATTGTTTTTAAATGTTTACAGTTTGCCAGCTTTACATTGCAAAGCTTGCCGCGAACCAGCTTTGGCTGAGAACGTTGAGACATAGTTTCATTATTATACTGAAAGCTGCTTGGACATTTCTACTTAGTTTTTTTTTAATGGGCGATATTTGCAGTAACTGTTGCTTTACTAGAACAGAAAAGTTATTCTTCGCATCATTGTACAATGTTGCTTGTAAATGCATATAAATCGCTTTGGCCCGCAAGCCTATTTCGGGCGAAATATTTTCATGTTTGAATGATATGTTTTACATAATCAGTTTACTGAGGGTTGTGTAGAAGTGGTTATATTACACCCTGCTTAAAATTGCATTGAATTTATAAACATTGTATGTTTTTTTGAATGCCGATACACCTGTTGCATTATATGCTTTAGGATGATAAAAAAAATTGCAGTGTAAGTGTAACTATGAAACATTTTACTCCATGTTTTAGAATGATGAAACAATCATTTTCACATTGTACGTCTGAGTGCAACGAAGCCTTTTGTATTTGATTTGTTTCATCTAAAGAAACTCCGAAAAATGCTTACATTTTCCATTGCTTTCTTGTGAGATGAAAGTGAAACTGACATCGTCTTCTGGTCTCTTCATTTAAGCAAAAGGCCATTCATCGTCTCCTTTTTTTTATACTTCTGCATAATGTCTCTTTCTCTTGGGACGGCATAAAAGATTTTATGCTCCACTCATGACACAAGAGGCATCGTCTTCTTTGTTCTGTTTCTCGTTTCATTTTTATCTAATATTTTTTTCCCTGCTTTTATTCTTGCTTTGATTTTACATCGTCTGGTTTCTTGCCGTACTTTGTCTATCATTCATTCATCATACAATACATCTTTGTCTGAGAGGTTTTTAATGATAAGTGGAATACCAGCGTCATGAGAAAAGATGGAACAACATGCAAGGAATTCTTGAAGAAAAATTTTTAGGTAATCCATGGCATGAAGTCTTTGTTTTTATGCAATATATAAAGGCCTGCGCAAGAAGACTGAAGCATGTATGCATATACTTGTGGTATGTGTAGCCGCCAGAACTCTGGTCACATCAAGGGTTCTATCAGAAGTGAGAGCATGTCTTGTGATTCAGCAATCACGATTTAGGATGCAGTGGTATCATACGTTTACTGTAAACGAAGGGTGCATATTGTATTTATGTGTCATCATGATTAGTAAAGGTATGTTGGTATGAATTTCCTTTGCTAGTAGATGTTTTTTTTCATTAGCCTGTATTTTTAGAAAACTGAAATAGTGGTTGTTTAGAGGAGTGTTTGTGTTCTGCCATTTTTTCAGTATATTGATACTGTCCCATTCATTTTATGCTTTTATTCCCCCTCTTTCCTTTGTTTTTATGAATGATGCATAATTATTTTTTACACTTCCCTAATGCGCGTTCGTGTGAGGTTTGGAAAATTCCAAGGAAGTTATTGATGGAAAAGATATATTATTGAAAAAATTATTTTTTGACTATGATATTGTATAATCCAGAAAAGCCTGTGTTCATCATCACATTCAAATTAATGTAATTTTTTCTTGTCCCATATTATGCTTGTAAGTAACTTTGAGTTGAAATAAGGTTTACGATTAATGATTGTAAGAAGAGTAATCATGTGCTGAAAAGCTGAATGGTAACTTCCGGTTCCTGAAAGTAATTAATCACCTCAGATTGATAGGTTCGTCAGGAAAGCAATTAACGACCATGAATAACTTTATATCTTATAAATGTCTTGACATCAAAGTCAACAATGACGCTAAAAACAACAACAACAGCAACAACAACCCCTATGAATTCACGGAACGCCGTTACGCAATTTAAAGGATCTCCGTGTCAAGATGGCCGAGATTGACATGTTGCAGACCTCCGATATGGTCAATTGCAGAAGAAGAGTTTGTTGACGGGATAAAATGTTGTTTGTAAACTTGGTGTACGCATGACTTGGAGATGACGTCATCTTGGGTACTTGCATGATTAAACGATCTATTTTCGAAATCCTTGTTCAGTTTCTTTTGAATATTACTATTTTTTTTATGTTAACTGGTGTTGAAGTGTCAGGTTTTGAATAATCTTCCTTTCGAATTTTCACCTCCAGAGTTGTTGTTATTGTATTGCCGGATCCCCTTTGTGTGTGTGTGTGTGTGTGTCTGTGTCTGTCTGTCTGTTCTGTATCATTGGCGTCGTAGTCACAAAATACATCCGTGTTTGTGCCTGCGTCAACAACACACTCACTTATTGCGACATTTTATTTAGGAAAAAACACCGTGACATTTAAATTCTTATTCTTTATATTCTTATTCAGATGTTCGCTTCTGATAAATGTCTATTTGTATAGCCTTTGATATTCAAGTAATGTCAAAATGAGTTCACGTTGTGTCCATCCCCGCCATTTACGTCTCTTGCTCCACTGAATGGTCGCTCATAAACACGGTAATCCTTGTTCAGTTAACCCATTGTCAGAGATGCATTCTAGGTCAAGGTTAGAGGTGGAAGCTGAGACATTAGCTGGGATTAGAATCCCATTTTAAAAAGGGGTGATTATACACACACTCACTCCCACACAGACACACACACACGCATATATATATATATATATATATATATATATATATATATATATATATATATATATATATATATATATATATGTATATTATATATATATATATAGCAGACACTCAGACAGTAGACATAATGGAGCTATGAAAAGGCATTCATAATAAGTGAACAGAAAACAGAATGCCTTTCCATAGCTCCATTATGTATATGCATGTATATATACCCATATATATACATATATATGTGTATGTATATTCATATAAAAATATAGGCTATATATATAAATATATGTGTATATATAAATAGATATATATGTGTATATATGTATATGCATGCATGCATATACATACATATACATACGTGTATGTTTCATACGTATGACAACATCTCTCTCTCTCTGTATATTCAGGTCGCAAATAAGATTACAGCTGACATTGGGGGTTAAAACGTGCCTGGCAGAAGGAGCTGCTTTGTGCTTATCTGTCAGATATGTTGACATCGATCCCCGTGGTATGTAAATATTTATCTGTTCTGATTGCATCATTCGTCTGGGTGAAACGGGGAAAGTGTCTCTCCTTAGAAGACGTAGCGTTTCATTAGTTTCCTCCATGGTGCCTTTGAGTATATATTCAGTGTTGTGTGTCCTTTTTCTTTCTTTTCATATTATATATTCGTCTGGTTCTGAATGAGTAGCATTACTTATCTCTCTCTCTCTCTCTCTCTCTCTCTCTCTCTCTCTCTCTCTCTCTCTCTCTCTCTCTGTGAGGGATGAGCATTTATTTCTGCTTGCGTTCGTGTCTTCTTTATGCGTGGTTTTGGGCGAGAAGGAGAAAGTTTCTCTCTCTCTCTCTCTCTTCTCTCTCTCTCTCTCTCTCTCTCTCTCTCTCTCTCTCTCTCTCTCTCTCTCTAGTGAGGATCTTTCTCTCTCACTCTACCTACCTCTGGTGAAACTCTCTCTCTCTCTCTCTCTCTCTCTCTCTCTCTCTCTCTCTCTCTCTCTCTCTCTCTCTCTCTCTCTATGAGGATCTTTCTCTCTTACTCCACAAATCTGAGTGAGGAACTCTCTCTCTCTCTCTCTCTCTCTCTCTCTCTCTCTCTCTCTCTCTCTCTCTCTCTCTCTCTCTCTCTCTCTCCTAGTGAGGATCTTTCTCACTCACTCTACCTACCTCTGAGTGAGGAACTATCTCTCTTTCTCTCTCTCTCTCTTAATGAGGATCTTTCTCTCTTACTCCAGAAATCTGAGTGAGGAACTCTCTCTCTCTCTCTCTCTCTCTCTCTCTCTCTCTCTCTCTGCGAGTTTGGCATTTTCTTTCTCTCTCATCCCATCAGAAACGCAACCTTGAATAATTGACAGCCCAAACTTGAAATAGTGCCACTTTTGAAGTGTTTATTTCTGCGGTCGCTCTCAGGGGTTTGGTCGGGTGGGGGTGGGCTGGGGAAGACACTGCGAATGAGAAAGGATTACGAAAGCGCCAGGAATTCACTGCCTGTCACCAGTGCCTCTCATCCAAGCACTTACTTTGCCTCCTTGTAAATTTAGGTCGGGAGCAGGTCTAGATTTACAGCGAGCGTCGCTCGGAATAAAACACCTGTTTTTTTGGCTGTCTGCCCTCGCGATGAGTGGCGTCTCTCATTTGTTTCCTGACTTTTATTCTTGGGTGTCTGTCTTATCTATATCCATATCTGTCTATCTATCTATCTGTATATATACTTATATATATATATATATATATATATATATATATATATATATATATATATATATATATATATATATATATATATATATATATGACATTTTTATCACACCGTGATTTATATACAATTATAAAGCTACAAATGTCGCTCAATATCAAATCCACGCTACCTCAGGAATATCCCCTGATGGGGAATTATCACCTAAGGGGAATAGTAAGCGACATTTGTAGCTTCATGATTATATATATATATATATATATATATATATATATATGAATATGTGTATATGTTTATACGTATATATAAATATATGTATATATATATGCAGTATATATATATATATATATATATATATATATTTATACGTATATATATAAATATATGTATATGATATATGTAGTATTATATATATATATATATATATATATATATGTGTGTGTGTGTGTGTGTGTGTGTGTGTGTGTGTGTATGTATAATGAGTATAGTACGACTCTTGCCTGAGAATTGAAGAATACTGCATATGAGAAATTTTCTGCTGACAAAATTGGTTTATTGTGTATTTTTACATTTTATATCAAACATATTAGTACTTCTGTAAGTGTATAAATGCAGACAACAATATCTTGTGTTCCCTAAAAGGTGATGGTGTAGTATAAACCAAAAAAATCAGTGCTTTAGGTCATAAGCAGATATAACCTTATGTATTTAGTATTCTTATCTGTTTCGTGCAAGAAGTTTTTACTTTAATGTAACCTTCTCAAAATGCATACATTTCTATGCATCTGTGTATACTGCAAGAACGTTGTGTATAAATATACATTTTTGGTTTATGAAAAAAGAATTGATTAAAAAAAAATAACATCTGTTCTAAGTGTTTGCGTTATGCCTGTTGGTAGTGAAAATTATTATGATAGTTTTGTGTATATATTTCCGTAGGCGTTTTCCCCTAACTGTTGACAAGTTGTGATTTTGACAGGCACCAGGACATGAGAGAGAGAGAGAGAGAGAGAGAGAGAGAGAGAGAGAGAGAGAGAGAGAAAAAAACACTAAATCTTTAATCAACAACAACAAAAATGATTTTCCTTCAGTCAGGTGTTTGACGAAGAGCTTGAAAAATAGTTTAACGAGTTGGCAATTAAGTATCACTTTTTCTTGGATTATTCTCTTCTTGAGTTTCCGTTGTCAAGTTCAATTAATTTTATAATTATTATGTCGCTGTGTAATCTGTTTAAAGTTGATCTCTTGTACTTTGTGTAAAGTATCAAGTTTAAAGGTTTTACTACTACTCAGTTTTATAGTTTTATTTTGGCTACAACTGAAATGTAGAATAGTTTGCAGAATTGCATCGGTGGAGTCCTCTCATCTCCAAATAAAAGTTTAAGCGAGGAGTAAATTCATTCCTGCTTATTGTTGGCTTCTCCTGAATTCAGATGTATCGGGTTTTATTTTCTGGCCCCTCCTATTTAATTAATTATCTCCTTTTCCTTGAACTTGTCTCTCTCTTTGGAGGCTGATTTCCCTTTTAAGCCTTCTTGGGTTTATGACCTGTTAACTGTTCATAAGAGTTTTTAGCTGAAGACTTAAAGAAAGAAAGAATGACAGGGCCTTTTTTTTGTATTAAGCTTCACTTGAAAGCTTGGAACCGATATCAGAGTGATAGCCCTTAAATCTTAATTTGTTATATTTCACTAGAATGAATTATGGGGAGGACTCATCAGAAGTGCTAGAAACCCGCCGCCCCCCTTTTTTTTTTCTTCTGTAAAATGTTTAAACGTGGAGGTTGTGTTATGTTGCCAGTCGTTTTATTCATGTGATGCTCTGTGTTTTCGTTCGATGCTGAAGGTCAAATGAGAGCGCCATCGCGACATTTGGTATCGTTTTATTTTTTACGCTTTTGAGATTGTTTTCAAATGAAAATTAAATGATAGTAGATTGTGCAGAAAGACTGGTTATTGTGTTGTAGTTCATCACTTAATTTAACGTAAATATTTGAGAATCGAGGTCAGTAGACAACAGTGTGAATTTGAGAGTTAGACAGGTTTTTCTTTCAAGTAATTAATTGAGTTAGCAACGGAATAATTAACCAGTTCAGCAGGTAATGTCAGTAACTTGTACACACAGTATTTTCAAAGGCAGCACGTCTCACATAGTATTGACTTCTTCGTTGGACAGGTATCGAAAAAAGATAGCTTAGAATAAAGAAAATAACAGAAGCTCATGTAAAAATGTTAAGTTTGGTATGAAATATGATTTGACAGCGTATTAAGCCTACAGCGGTTTGTGTCGGGAAATGACAAATTAACTTCAACTTGAGTTGATCAACGAGATAAGAATTAGAACAAAGAACTGAGATCTTTTCGAAAATAATTCTTTTCCTTTTATAAGATATACTGAAATGAGAATGCTAATTTAGAGGCAGGTTAGCAGGAGGAGCAGTGAATAGGTTGATTTATAATAGGACTTGAATGCTCTGGGGTTTTTGAAATTGCTGACCCTCTTCAAATAGTGTGTGACTATTTAAACCAAACATTACAGTAATAGTTAGCGTATGAAGACTTGCATGTCTTCGTGAATTACCGGCAAAGAAATGGTTAATGGCGCCTTCTGTCTGCATTGTTTCGTTGAGTCAGTGTGCATATTTGCAACTTCAGAATACCAGAGCTTTATTTAGGGAATAATATAGTATTATTGGTAAAAAGCGCCTTTATTTTATTGCTTTCAGAATTTAAAATTTCTCGCATCATTTCCACTATTTTTTTTTACTCAGTAATAAACGTGAGTGAGCAGCAGATGCATTGTCCTTGATCACATACACCCCCATCCCACACCCCACCCTATCCCACCCTACCCACCCACTTACACTATAAAAATAGTGGCATCGTTTGCTGGCCGGCATTCTTTTGTTCGCGCCGGCACTTAAATCTTCATAACGTCGGCCTGAGGTCAGACACGTGCGGGATTAGGTGGTTTACGAGTGGATTGCGGATGAATCGCTGTCTCATTACGTATGGGATAGCCGGGAGGAGGAGGAGGAGGAGGAAATTGAAAGTCATTCGCTTTCGTTGGTAGGACAAAATGTTTTTGTTTTTGGCTTCTTACAGAGAAGTGCTTCTTTATTGGTAGTTAAGAACACTTGACACATCCTGCTGATTTCCGTAGGCATTGCATACTCTCTCTCTCTCTCTCTCTCGTCAAATTTTGCTTTCAAGAAATCCGGCTACCTTACAGACAGAGAACGGATCTAATAGGATTTACAGATGAGATTAGACTGACGCCTGAAGGACAACTGCCTGTGAAATCGCTGCTAAGCTCTGAGGGGATACGTGACGCCGAAGATCCTCAATTTGAGAATGGTACGGGGTCATCAGAAAAAAAACAAAATCTAAGCGGAAGAGGTCGGGTCACGATACTGTTGCGAGGAAGTTTGATGGTGGCGTCTTAGTGATGTCAAGCTGTAAGGTGTTTAAAAGTGCATTTGCTTGAAAGCTCACAAAAGAAATTGTGGAGTGACGTCGGGCTGTAATATGCTTCCATTGCATGTGCTTGAAAGGTCACAACAGAAAATGTGAAGGACTGAGAATTATAATAGGAGGTAGATAGGTATAGGTAAACCTAAGTGGAACTTCTTAGACATTCTTGCTACCTGAGAATGAGAAAGCTGTGTTGGGTATGTTTCACTCTATTTAAATTATCCAGTCTTCCATCTTCCAGATCTTCTTCTCTCTCCGTTCCAGTGCCTCCCAATTGAAGCAGAGAAGCGACTGTTAAGTACATAGTTGTAACAAGGAGACTAAAGGACTATATATCTAAAGATTATTGTTCGATCCTACGGCGTTGATTTTTCTAAGTTACTCAGGGCATCGTGTTTCATTTCTCTGATATTTACTTTTTCATGAGAACTTTTATTGACTTTTTTGTTTCTCTTAGTTACCTTGATTTTTTTTTTTTTTTTTTTTGTCTTAGAAGAAATGGATAGTATTCTTTTGCTTTATCTTCACTGGTTTTGTTTTAATCTTCCAGACTTTTATGTACGTTGCCGGGCATTTTTTACTTGATGTTATCTTTTTTGTAAACCTATATTTCATTTTGATCATCTTTTATGAACGTCAGAAGCAATTAGTAGTCTTATTCGTTAGATGTATTAATATTTTTTTATGTATCTATCGTGTTTCCGCTTTCATCATAATTACTTTTTTATTTTCTCCTCTACAGGAAACTGGTCGTTGTTTTAAACGTACTAATTTTCACACCAATGCATTTTATTACAACTGGACGACCACTCTCTTTGCGGAAAGATTTCCGAGATGGCCCCTGAACATCGCTAACAAATCCGAGGCTTAAGAGAACCTTTGCATGTTAATGCCTCCAAGATCCGAGAGGATTTTTTGACTTAGTCCTGAGCACGCTGAGGATGCAGTAATTGTGGAGAACGTTTATTTAACCGTGTAAATGCATTGATTTCCCACGGTTATCGTTTTATAAAATTGGAAATTGGGTGTCCAGTTATATTAAGGCATATATTAAGTTAAATATCTCGTGTGGCGAACGTTTTGAAAACAGGGAAATTGAGGATCATTTTTAGGGGTGAACCATAGGAA
>NC_089791.1:22228387-22233387 GCF_040412425.1 Macrobrachium rosenbergii
TTATTATTATTATTATTATTATTATTATTATTATTATTTCTAATAAATTCGCAATCTCTTGAAAAACAGTTGTGTAATAAAAATCAACAATTATATCGTTTGGATTTTATTATTATTATTATTATTATTATGTTATTATTATTATTATTATTATTATTATTATTATTATTATTATTATTATTATCATTATTATTATTATTATTATGAAATACATAGTAGTATAGAATAAGTTAAAGCATAGGCAAGTTTAGACATGAATACAAGTCTGAAAAGTAAGGCTGATTACTGAATTGAAAGTGCTTCATTTTGTTTATATATACTGCATTCTATTCCACTTCTAAGTATTAATATCGTTTATCACAAACTTTAGAAGGTCGCCTTTCCTTTATATTTTCTCATTTTCCTTTATTATCCTAATGCTTGGCTTTTTTTGCATAATGTTTTTCCACATACTTTATATCCTGCCACATTTTCCGTGTCACTTGCATATAATTTGTGGAGTGGCCGTAAAGGAGTCGTGAAATTTTTTATTAATAAAACACGCAACGGAATTTTGCCGCATTAGTCCGTGTTTGGGTACGATTAGATAGTTATTCTATTTAATATTAAGTAAACTGGTGTCAGAAGGCTGTTGATTTTGGGTCTCTTGCTCCATCTCGTCTGGCTCTTTGATGGTACTTTCTGGGCTGTTGCAAAAAGCTCTCTCTCTCTCTCTCTCTCTCTCTCTCTCTCTCTCTCTCTCTCTCTCTCTCTCTCTCTCTCTGTCGTCATGGGTTCTTATCTAAGGGCTCTCTCTCTCTCTTTCGTCATGGGTGCGTATCTAAGGTCTCTCTCTCTCTCTCTCTCTCTCTCTCTCTCTCTCTCTCTCTCTCTCTCTCTCTCTCTCTCTTCTCTCTCGTCCATTGGGTTCTTATCTAAGGTCTGTCATCTCGTCTTGGGTTCTTATCTAAGATCTCTCTCTCTCTCATGATTTTCTTACCTCTGGTCTCTCTCTCTCTCTCTCTCTCTCTCTCTCTCTCTCGTTATTAATGTCTGCCACGTCCATAATGAGAGCTTTCATCGTAGCTTTTCATGGAAGCAATTGATATTATCCGCTCCAGTAGTCATCTAAATGCCTTCCTTGGTTTTTATTTCACCGGAACTAATCAAACTGATAGCTTTATTTACGTCACAGTTTATATTTAGTCACGTCAGCCTGATGGACGTTGGCGAATTAACGATATGCTCCATCGGCCATAAATTCTGCATTCCATTTAGCGATGCCTCCTCCGTGATGACCGGACTTTGGCGCAGTGACACACTGCCGGCGAGATGGCCCCGGTGAGCGTGGCTTTAAGCCGACGTCGGTCAGGCACTCTCGGGCCGAATGAGGTCGTTCAGCGTGGCAGTGAAAAATGCCGAGCGGTAGTCGGGTAACAGGATGCAATACGTTAAGGCAGGGTATTTAGATTGTTTATGCCTCGATTATCGTAATTGCTTTTAGCTCTGGTGGGTTTCTTTTATTTATGGAAAGTGGAAGGGCGGTTCGACCGGAAGGGCTTCGTGTGCCCCCTCGTAAACTCGACGTCAAGGTTTTGCATATTTATATATAATATATATATATATATATATATATATATATATATATATATATATATATATATATATATATATATATATATAAAGACAAAATCCACGAAGGAAAGGAAACACTGGAGTGCTGCGAGGCCTTTCGACTGTCGCCCTTTACTTCATGGATTTTGTCTTTATTTTTATATATATACTTATATATTCATCGTTCCATATTTTCGTGATTTATTTATACGCACACACATATACAGTGTATATATATATATATATATATATATATATATATATATATATATATATATATATATTTATATTTATGTTTATATATATATACACAGTATATGTTTATATACAAAATGTTTATCCGTAGATTCCATTCATAGTTAGGCTCTTTTGTTTTTTGTTTTTTCTAAGCTTCCAAGTCTTTTCTTCCACTGCAAACCTAGACTAGAACACTGGTAACCGTTACAGTCAAAAGTGACGTTGATGTAAGAGGGGATCGAGATTGTGAAACGAAGTGTCAAAATTCTGTCTTGCGTCAATTCTCCCAGAGTACTGTGGTTACAAATACAGTGTTTGACTATTATTTAACAGTAGGATACTGTAAATTAAGGCTGGTACCCCTCCAGTTAAACAGGCCGGAATTCAGACCTAAGCCCCTGAATTAAGAATGAACTACGTTAGCACTAAATCTGCCTGAAAGACCTGTGAGATTTCTTTGTGTCACAGACCGAAAAATCAATAGCTAAACAGACTTTCAGCGATGCGCTTTATTTTCATGGGTATTTAAATGCGAAAGAAAGAAATGAGTAATAAAAATCCACAATTACATAGTAAACTGCATTACTATATAGTTGTGGATTTTTATTACACAAACTGTTTTTCACGAGATTGTGAATTTCTCAACAAAGAAAGAAATGCTGTGTGAAAAATGGAACCATAAGTTAAATTGAGGAACCTTAAAATATAGAGAAAGAAACCTAAGGTAGCGTGTCTCTTGTTAACGGTTGGTGTCAATAGACTTTTTGGTCCCATCCTTAGGCTTCGTGAAATTGTTGTGCGTGTGGGTATAAAATAGATGGGAAGGTGGATAGATAGGTTGGTCGATAGATACTGGAGAATAGAGGAAATCCTAATTAAATATAGTGCTGTTGATTTTCATGTCTGCTGACCACGTTGATCAGTTACTGCGATTATGCCCTTGCCCGAGTGGTTTTATTTTTTTTTTTTTTACCTGTTTACGCGAGTGTTATGTGAGTAAAATATTGTAGTTTTTAGTAATATATATTTCGTGGGTCGCGCTCTGTGTGCATTTTTTTTAATGTTTTCCCTGGAGTTGTATTAATAACTTTTACATAGTTATATACATCACTAATTTTCAGTGTTTTTTTTTTATTTTCTGCCTCAGTTTACAATAATTTTTAAAATGAAATATGGATATTTATCTAGCCAGCCACTTTTGATGTATTGTTTTTTTATTTTTTCATTTTTAATGCTGTGATCTGGATTTACAGGGTGTTGGTAGGCACCTTGCCCCCTTCCCCCCCCCCCTTCCTTCCCCGTGACATTGTTTCGGAAACGACAGGTCACTCCATCTTTGTTGTTCGTGCCCAAATGTCTCCTGTTTCATCCCATCCATTTCACGAGACCAAGTCCAGTGGCCATGATACGAAACACTTTGGATTTCATGGAAAAATTTCCAGTCCGGAAACATCATCATCCTGCGAGAGCACAGACGTCTTTCGAAATATTGCAATTCCAATTCGAAAATTCATTTTCAGCTTCCAACTGTTGATGTTTGGAAGTGAATGGTTAGAATAATCTAGAGAACAAACTTTTGCGCTACTTAGTTATACTAAAATAACTTTTACCAATCCATTTTGAAACGAACGGTAAGAATTATGAAATAAAATCTTTGAATTCTGGCTTGTGTTCAATAAACTTTAACCGGTTTGACCCTTGATAAATGACCTGTTGCAGATGTGAATGCTGCCAAGTGAATTATTCCGGCTATAGTGCTCGTCAAATGAAATATTCCATTTCCAATATTTGCTTGACAAAGTGTAAATAGCTAACAATTAAGCAAAGTGTAAGAATTTTTGCTCAGTGAACAAGTTGAGAGATACATATCCAACTTTAAATGTGCAAATTACTAGAATCCAGGGTTTTTCTGAATGAACTGGTAAATGAACTGTAAGTCCTATGGCTCCCTAATATCTAACCAAAGGAATGCTACTCTGAGAAGTAACTCGTCAGGAATCTGCAAGACTACAGACTCCCTAAACAACTTTACATATATCCAACAAGACTCGTCAGTCTTTTGTGAGTGAGCTGTTACATGTCTAACCCTAACTAACCGGAAGGGTATCATCATGATACTCTGCGTCTGGGAGGACACTGCAGTAACGATTTCTGTTGCGGGGTTTAAGAGTGTCACGAGTCAGCACTCGATGCCGGGGCAAGCAGTGCCTCGTGTGTGTTTGTTTGTGTGTTAGCTCCGGCAAGGGGGTTCCTCTCTCTCTCTCTCTCTCTCTCTCTCTCTCTCTCTCTCTCTCTCTCTCTCTCTCTGAGGTTAGATTTCTCTTAAGCCATAAATAAAGCTGGGGTCCGTAGCACGATCATGGTAATTGGTCAGCACGGGAGTAATTTTGCTTCATTTGTTGTTGTCAGAGAAGAAAAAAATATAATCAGCGGTGCAGTTACGAATGCTTGCAGTCGCTATGCTTATTGGCTGAAATTACTCTCTCTCTCTCTCTCTCTCTCTCTCTCTCTCTCTCTCTCTCTCTCTCTCTCTCTCTCTCTCTCATATGATACATTTCTGATAAATACCACCTGTGGACGCACAGGAAATCCATTGCCTTTAATACAGTAAGGAACAATCTCGGGTCTTGATAGTTTTCCCCTCCCCTGACCTTAGAGGAAGTAAACCCCCTTAACCGTCTGTGTGCAGAAACCCCCCCCCCTTTACAGTCTCTGTGCAGAGAAACTCGCCCCCCCCCACCTCCTCGGCTCTGCTCTTCCGGGAAACGCACATGCAAACCTGGCGATCCGTAAGGGCCTCCATTACCTTGATTGGAAATCTTTTTAATTCGTGTTGTCGGAATTTGCGAGTAATTAAGGTGAAGGAAGAACTGGTTAGAGCAGTATTTTTGTACTGGCTCAATTAAGTGAGTCTGAGCTTACATGACGTTGCTGAGAGAGAGAGAGAGAGAGAGAGAGAGAGAGAGAGAGAGAGAGAAGCGTAAACTAGACGTCAAGATAAATGGGAGAAAAACACGGTTTTAGTTTTTTCGTCTGATGTCAAGGAACTCATAAGTTCTCAAAACTGTCTCGCCTTTTTTTGGGGGGTTGCGCCATACTTAGTGTCCCTAAATCTAGCTTGGCTGTCTGGCGTTTTTTCCCGGAGAGAACATTTTTTGTATAATTTCTTT
>NC_089791.1:22235887-22263387 GCF_040412425.1 Macrobrachium rosenbergii
ATATATATATATATATATATATATATATATATATATATATATATATATATATATATATATATATATATATATATATATATATATATATATATATATATATATATTGGAAAAATACAGTCTTTCATTGACATTATTGTGGCTTTTTACTCATCATTTCCGGTCACACTATAGTGATGCACCATAGAAAATACATATGTCCATTTGCCCCTAACTTATTTCCATACTTTACAATGGTTTTGTTTTCGACCTTCTGCACTTTCGTAAATGTTTTTGTTTGTTTGCGTGCTAATGGATACGTAATTAGATAAGAAATCAGTTTCGTGAATTTTAAAAACACTTTCATTGTATAGTCATGCAACGTTTGACACGTGTTAAGGTCTACCTCGTCAGTCTTTTTGCTTCTTATTTATTATTTTTTGTGAGTAAGAAGGAAGCTGTGAATCGTGACCTAGTTCTCGTGCTTTTTTTTTTCAATGACTTTTCATGAAATATTGTGGTAGGTCGTTCATGATCGAGTTCAAAAGTAATTGATCACTTTTTAGTTGTTTGTAAAACAAAACTATTGTGCCGGCTTTGTCTGTCCGTCCGCACTGCTTCTATCCTCCCTCAGATCTTAAAAACTACATAGGCTAGAGGGCCGCAAATTGGAATGTTGATCATCCACCCTCCAATCATCAAACATACCAAATTGCAGCCCTCTAGCCTCAGTAGGTTTTTCTAATTTTTTTTAAGGTTAACGTTAGCCATGGTCGTGCGTCTGGCACCGCTATAGGTACCAACAACACAGGCCACCACCGGGCCGTGGCTGAAAGTTTCATGGGCCGTAGCTGAGAGTTTCATGCAGCATTATACGCTATACAGAAAACTCGATTGCGCCGAAGAAACTTCGGTGCATTTTTTACTTATTTTTAGGTGACCCGGATAAGTCTAGGTATTGATCCTGATCCTGACATATTTTGGAAACTCCTTGGGACCTCTCACTGTTCCTTCATTAGATTAAAAATTTAATAGTTCTCGGATCAGTTCAGAAATAGATCTCGTAAAGGAATGTTCTTCGTTATGATAAGAGTTTTTTTCTGCTGAGGAAGAGTAGACCCTATTACCAAGCTGTGTGAAATGTTGGACTTAACGTCTAGATGAGAGGGAATTAAAGGCTGAAACAGAATTACAATAGGAGAAAAAATGTTTGGGTCAGAGCCATTTAAGATTATTATGACCTCAGAACGTCTTTGTTATCTAGACCTCACAAAGCCTTTGTTTTAGTGGTCGCATAAAGCCTTAGGCTCATCCATCAGGGGATTTCAGGTATTATTTTTTATTATTTTTCAGTGGATGAAACCTATTCACATGGAACAAGCACAGAGGGGCCATTGACTTGAAATTCAAGCTTCCAAAGAATGTTGGTTTCAGCCTCCCACCGCAGACCCCGCACTGCAGCAGTAACTGATCATCCATAAGCTGGATTTTATCGGTGAACCTAATGCTGGTCCATTTCTGGATTTGATTTTGGATTTTAGGGGAGATTTTTTCGAAATAGTCTGAGAAAATGGCTGTAATTTAAGAACAAATCAAATGGAATTAACTAATGTTCCCCGGCGCAGTTGGTTGGGATCTAGTCCAGGGGTCCACTTTAGGTCTCTTATTCATTTCGACACCTTACCATCGCTTAATCTAAATCATCCTACTAAGCAGCAATGTTCTTGGTTCGGGTTCAGATCTGCTGGCACGAAACTGTTCAGTCTTGAAATGGTTCAATATTAATTTTGTTTTATATAAATTTTTTATGTAAATTATCTTGTAGTCTGCTGTAATATCTCAAATGTTATATATTCATGTAGCTAATTTTGTTCAGTAGACTTTTTTGTCATCATGTTTATTTTTCGTAAATATTTTACTTCAGTGAGAATCCTGTCAGTCAGAAGGAAAGTAAAAATAAAAACAAAATCTTTATTTTCCTTTCCCCGTCGAATGTTCCCAAAACCCTTTCTTTATCCCTCCTTGATGGCGTCCGGTATGGGATGCCCCTTTTTCTCACCCAATAAAAAGGATATCGATATTTCTACCCAATTATGGCCCCTATATAAAAATAAGGGCCATCGTGCCAAGTGGCTTGTTAACGCTCTGCGCTATAGGTTTTTTGTGTTTCCTTTATTGCTGTGTTTTTTTTTGTTTTTTTTTTTTTTTTTAGGTGAGTTCTCGTTCGCTAGATTTTTTTTTTTATTCTTAATGGTGCCTTGCATGTTAACATTTAACAAGTGTTTTATTTTTACCTAAGTGGATTGAATGCATTGAAGTAATAGGATAAATTCAACGCAACACGCTAAATCTCTCTCTCTCTCTCTCTCTCTCTCTCTCTCTCTCTCTCTCTCTCTCTCTCTCTCTCTCTCTCTCTCTCTCTCACACACACACACACACACACTTGTTATTTTCGAATACACAGCTGGAGAGGGGTAACTTTTTGTAAGTTTGCTTAGCTATTTATAGATTAATTGCAGTCCACTATAAATTATAATGTAAGCACGCCGCACTTATTAAGTGCGCTCACTGGTTGATAGTCCGATTTCTTTTTCGGGTTTTGTGTCGGGGGCGGGGGGAGAGAGAGAAAGAGAGAGAGAAATTGATTGACTGATTGATTGATTGGGGTTATTTGATCGTAATTATGTGTGTGTGTGTATGAGAGAGAGAGAAAGAGAAATTTTACAGGGACCATTGCAACGATAAAAAAGTAAAAGTGTATATAAGTTGCGTTTATTTATAAAAAAATGATCTTCAGTGTGCGTATCTTTGTCACTTCAGTATTTTTATAACTAAAATCATGCGCGACACTTTGCATTCGAGACCTTCCCTTTACACTGATCTCTTTTCGAAGAGATATGATGAAGTCGATACTTACAATGGGATGATATGATATCCCTTATCGGTTTTGTCATATAAAAAATCAATCAACTGATTACTTAGTATACCTCTCTCTCGCTCTCATTCTCTGACAATCGAATTCACACGCACACCTTTTCACAGAACTAGAGTAGTTTTAGGTTACAGCATGTATCATGTAAAATGCATGGTGACCATCTCTCTCTCTCTCTCTCTCTCTCTCTCTCTCTCTCTCTCTCTCTCTCTCTCTCTCTCTCTCTCTCTCTATATATATATATATATATATATATATATATATATATATATATATATATATATACACACATATATATATATATATATATATATATATATATATATATATATATATATATATATATTATACTTTATATTTATATCGTCATGGGTGCCTATCTTAGCTCTCTCTCTCTCTCTCTCTCTCTCTCTCTCTCTCTCTCTCTCTCTCTCTCTCTCTCTCTCTCTCTCTCTCTCTCTCTCTCTCTATAAAATGGCATCTATTATGTGACATTCCCAACTACGCCTGTATCCGCCAACCCATCCTGCAATAACTAATAAATATACCTCCATGCAGCCACCACCCGTCCGGTCTGTTACTCTCAGACTGCATTTTAATCCCGAGAATTTGAATTGAAATCAACCTCGGGATAAAGCGCAGAGACAATAAGAAGATGGTTTCTATTGGAACTAGAATCCTCACGAGTAAAATTGTCTTCTCTGAATCGTCCTAAGAATCGTCCAGTCTTAAGAAACTTATCATGAATGGGTTGTTCTTTGTAAATTAGCTATATTGATTTGCTGGTTTTGTGACTTTTATACGCTGTAAGGCACCTATTTTCACTCAATTCATCCAGTTTATTCCCCTCCTTTATTATTTTATGCGTCTCGGCTTTCCATTCTCTAAATCAACGCTTGTTTTACTTTTCATATGTTTTTGTGGCTATTGGCATTAAAAATGTACAAATAAGACCTGAGTAGAGTAGTGATATGCTTTAAGGTAAACAATTGCAATTGGGTTAACTGCCAAAATAAAGTGCCTCGGGAGATCGCATGTTTACCTTTCCTAGGTAACCGGCAAAACACAGCTTGTAAACCGACCCTTGCTAATGGCACTAGCTCCACTCCCCTTGCCCCTGCTTCTTCCCTTTCACCTCCTCCCTTCCTCCTTTCCATCTACTTCCCTTTTCCTCCTTACCATCTACTTTCCCCTTCCTCTGCTCCCTCCCTCTCTTGCCTGTCTTCCCCTTCCCTTCCATCTCCTTCTCTTTCACCTCACAATTTTCGTCCTCTTCCTCCTCCTTCCCCGCCTTCGTCCTTCTCATCTTCCTCCTTCCCATCCACCAAACCGTCTTATTCTCCCCCCCCCCCCTCTCCCAGCAATTTTGCGTGCTGTGTTCCGTGGAGGCGTTGACACGCCATGGGAATTCTAAGGAATGCTTCCACACTGGGTTAGTTGGCTTCAGCGTTCTGTCATTGGGAGATCTCTATCCGAATTGCATATTGATTGCCATTGCCGATTACTGTAATGACTGGTCGATGCGGGGAGGTATAGTCATGTCACAGTCCATTACTTGCACAAGGCAGATGTGTACACCGTATTATGTGTACACCGTATATATGTAATTGCAGTACGTACACACACACATTATATATATATATATATATATATATATATATATATATATATATATATATATATATATGTGTATATATATATATATATATATATAAATGTGTGTGTGTGTGTGTGTGATTGTTTTGAAAAATGTTCGAAGACAGGAAAATCTTCTTCAATGGATACATTTGCACCTTATATCATATTTAAGCTCTGAAAAGAATATAGTAAAAAATATTATATGACTTCGAAGTTATGAAAATCGTCAACAATCTCATAAGATTAGTTACCTTTGTGTTGTCACAGTGAGTCATTGTTTTTTCCATTTTATTTTTGCTTGATCTGCGGATGGAAATTCAAATATTATCGCTATTTACCTGCTTGAAAAAATTTATTGCCAAGTATAAAATCATTTCGGAAGATATATCGTTATTAGTTCATAAGTTTTCACTTTCACCAGATGAAAATGTAACGTTATTAGTTTTCATTTTCATGAGATTAAAATATATTATTAGTTTTAACTGTCACCAGGTGTAAATATAACGTTATTAGTTTTCACTTTCACCAGATAAAAATACGTTTAGTTTTCACTCTCACCAGATGAAAATATAATGTTATTAGTTTTCACTTTCACCAGATGAAAATATAATGTTATTAATTTTCACTTTCACCAGATGAAAATGTAATGTTATGAATTTTCATTTTCATCAGATGAAAATATAACGTTATTAATTTTCACTTTCGCCAGATGAAAATGTAATTTTATTAATTTTCACTTCCAATAGATAAAAATATAGTTATTAGTTTTCACTTTTGCCAGATGAAAATACTCGTACAGTTTTGTTAGTTTTCACTTTCACCAGATGAAAATATAACGTCATTATTTTTCACTTTCACCAGATGAAAATATAACGTCATTATTTTTCAATTTCACCAGATGAAAATATAATGTTATCAGTTTTCACTTTCACCAGATGAAAACGTAATGTTATTAATTTTCACTTTCACCAGATGAAAATATAACGTTATTAGTTTTCCTTCTCACCAGATGAAAATATAATGTAACTAGTTTTCACTGTCACCAGATGAAACTAACGTTATTAATCTTCACTTTCACCAGATGAAAATGTAATAGTATTAATTTTCACTTTCACCAGATGAAAATGAAACGTTATTAATTTTCACTTCCACCAGATGAAAATATGTTATCAGTTTTCACTTTCACGATGAAAATACAGTGGTACTAGTTTTCACTTTCACCAGATGAAAATATAACGTCATTAGTTTTCACTTTCACCAAGTGAAAATGTAATGTTATTAGTTTTCATTTTCACCAGATGAAAATATAATGTTATTAATTTTCACTTTCACCAGATGAGAATATAATGTCATTTGCTTTCACTTTCACCAGCTGAAACTTAAAGTTTTTAGTTTTCACTTTCACCAGTTTCTGCCTGAATAAGGAATGACCTTGTCACGTGGAGACTTGAACGTTCGTGTATCAAGGCTGGAGCGCCTGAGGCTCTCAGGTTCGAAACGAATATATCGATGATTTTATCCAAATGGAGGCGACACAGCTCGGCCGAATGGGCTCTTGTTTGTTTCATTTCCGCGGTGAGTTCGATAAAATAGTTTGCGAATCGTTTTGAAGTTGAATAGAATCTTTTACACCGGGATGTAAAAGATGTATGGTGTTCGTTGATCAAAATGGTTTTTTTTCGCGGTTTTCATTCGTTGTTCATCTATCGGTCATCCTTTTTCTTTCTTTCTGCATTTCCTATTTTCTCATGTAACCTCTTACATAAAAGCAACACATTCTGTGGTAGCTAGAATTTCAAGTCAAGTGGACCCTGTAGGTTTGTTCCATCTGAACACGGTTTTTATTGTGAATAATAATAATAATAATAATAATAATAATAATAATAATAATAATAATAATATAGAACTTTGATAATTAATAATAATAATAATAATAATAATAATAATAATAATAGTAATTTGAGAAATTCCTTTCGATAAGTACATCAAGCGATGTGAAAGGCATCAATTATATACCTGCAATCAACTGTTATTAACCTACCTGTATGAGAAAGTTATTACCTTACCATTATATACATATATTCGTATTCTTGGCGGAATCACCTTGCGAGTATGTCATGCAATCCTTATACGTTGCTTTTATTAGCTCACTGTCCCGTGAAAGCATAATTTAAGTACGACATTTCAAGACTGCCGGTCTTGCGCTCGAGCACATAAATAACGGCTAGGGATCTTGTCTGAAGGGGAACGGAAGTAATAAAAATGAAGTGATTGGTGTACGATGCTTTGATGAAAATGATTGGTGTACGATGCTTTGACGAAAATTGTTGGTGTACTATGCTGTGACGGAAATGATTGGTGCACGATGCTCTGACGAAATGATTGGTGTACGATGCTTTGCCGAAAATGGTTGGTGTACGATGCTTTGACGAAGATGATTGGTGTACGATGCTTTGACGAAAATGATTGGTGTACGATGCTTTGACGAAAATGACTGGTGCACGATGCTCTGAATTGGTGCACGATGCTCTGACGAAATGATTGGTGTACAGTGCTTTGACGAAAATGATTAGTGTACGATGCTTTGACGAAAATGATTGGTTTACGATGCTTTGACGAAAATGATTGGTGTACGATGCTTTGACGAAAATGATTGGTGTACGATGCTTTGACGAAAATGATTGGTGTACGATGCTTTGACGAAAATGACTGGTGCACGATGTACGATGCTCTGACGAAAATGATTGGTGTACGATGCTTTGACGAAAATGATTGGTGTACGATGCTTTGAAAATGATTGGTGTACGATGCATTGACGAAAATGTTTGGTGTACGAATTGACGAAAATGATTGGTGTACGATGCATTGACGAAAATGATTGGTGTACGATGACGAAAATGATTGGTGTACGATGCTTTGACGAAAATGATTGGTGACGAAAATGATTGGTGTACGATGCATTGACGAAAATGATTGGTGTACGATGCTTCAAAAATAATGGAGAGTGGCTGGGGGGAAGGGGTGTACTTCTTTATTGGATTTCCGAAGGGGTGGTAGGATTCAGTAGACGAGTACTGGCTTGCAATAACAGAATCATGAGTGGCAAGAATTAGCCTATGTATGAAGTCTGTCGTAAGGACATAATGACCTCTCTCTCTCTCTCTCTCTCTCTCTCTCTCTCTCTCTCGTGAGAATATAATGACCATTCTCTCTCTCTCTCTCTAAGAATATAATGGCCATTCTCTCTCTCTCTCTCTCTCTCTCTCTCTCTCTCTCTCTCTCTCTCTCTCTCTCTCTCTCTCTCTCTCTCTCTGTCGTAAGAATATGACCATCTCTCTCTCTCTCTCTCTCTCTCTCTCTCTCTCTCTCTCTCTCTCTCTCTCTCTCTCTCTCTCTCTCTCTCTCTCTCTCTCTCTCTCTGAAAGTCGGTCTTGCTGCTTGAAAGTCTGCCGGTTGAGACGGCGCCCTAATTTTGCTCTGGCTAGGTGTGTACCAGGAAGAAAACCTTGTTGTTTCATTCAAGAATTTTTCAGCCCTGCTTCGAGTTTAATAACATAATCCTTGTCCGTCGAGTCTTACTTAGCTGACGTGAGCTAGATAAGATTCTTTCCATCATTTCATTCTCATTCACATCGTCTTCCTTCGATTTCTTCTTCTCTCAGTTCAGTTCTTCCTGTTTGGTTTGTGTCGTTAGTTTCGAGAGTTCTCCATCCGAAGGGATGCTGACTTACGGGTTCAATAACAGTCTTTTTAGATTTTTTTTTTTACTTATGTTTTAAAGGGCACGATGAATATGTAGGTCAGATGACTGTCTTTCCGTGAAACCAGATTTTTTATGATTGTTATCCTTCTTTGGAGGTACATTTTCTTAATTATCTTCCTTCTTTTGGCCTAAATTTATGATTGTTATCCTTCTTTGGAGCAAAATGTTCTTAATTATTGTCCTTCTTTAGAGCAAAATTTTCTTAATTATCGTCCTTCTTTTGGGCCAAATTTATGACTGTTATCCTTCTTTGGAGCTTAATTTTCTTAATTATCGTAATTCTTTTGGGCTAAATTTTATGATTCGATGTCCATCCTTGAATCTAGAATTTTAAATTATTGCCAGACGTGTGAAGCAAAATTATAAAAGTGATGGTCTTTCGATGCTTTAAATTTGCGGTTAGGCCAATAGTCACCTGATAATAATTGGACCCCGGCAACCATGATACAGTTAGTTTGTGGTTAACCATATTACAGATATGATCTGCAACAATCTTCCGGTGGAATTCATGTGTGTTGGCATACGGTTAAAGGACTGTCTGGGATTGACTCATCTCAATAAGAGGATTTTGAATGAGTCGCTCGTGTCCTTGTGGAATCAGATCTAGCTTTTGCCAGAAGTGTAAATTGCGGATTTGTGTTAATTTATGTACATTTTAGTGGTTTGTCATTTCTCTTTCAACTGATATTCAGTGGAATTAGAAGTATTTTGAGTCTGAAAATGAAAACAGCATAAAATAAAATCACGTCTCAAACTCTATAGTTTGTGATAGAAGCTCATCAATAGTTTTCGATGTAATCTGATAATTTGCATTGTTTATATAGTAAGCAGGCTATAGCCAGCACGGGCTCTTGCTCCTGTAGCAGCCCACAGAAAAATTGGCTGACGACTGGAAGAACGAGGAAACAATTCGAGGACAGTTTTTACATACAGAGGCCGGTGGAACGGGCAACATCATGTCCTTATCTTGCCCCGGCACTTTGGAAGTAGCAAGATAGGGGTGGTCGAAAAGGGAAGGTGGGGGTGGGGGGGAGAAGAGAAAGGAACATTCGGAATAGAGGTCGCTTTGGTGAAGGTTCGTGAGTGAAACCAAAAGAAATAATTTGGAGAAACTGGGAACGGGAGACGTGGTTTGAGTATTCGGCTTTCAGCCGAAGCACTGCCAAGGGAACTAAGAAAGAAACTCGAAGTCGCAGACGAAAGAAAAAGTGGTAGAAAGTTACCCCTTGAATGGGGTGTGCTAGACTAGACTCAGGCTCACTCGCATACACACGCTAGCACACACACACAAATACAACTGCACTTAAACGCAACTGCACACACACACACACACACACACACACACACACACACACACACACACACACACACACACACACACACAAATATGTTGGCTAAAGTACATAAGATAAGTTTAAATTCTCTCTTAGAATCTCTGCCTCATCTGATACTAAACGACATTCTGTGTGTGTGTGTGTGTGCGTGTGTGTGTGTGTATGCAGCTATAAGGTGTAAAACGTTCTTTTTCATGTTCCAATATTTCCTCCTCGCGTTTTTTTTTTTTTTTTTTTACTGCCAGTAGTAATCTCCAACTCCCTGCAGCGCCTTTTGCTGAAAGTAGATCACGACCGTATCTGGACGAAATGTCACGGGCGCGATTAATAATGTAGAACTCAACAGGTAGTGTCTTTCTTTACCAAAAACATGTATATATATAAATATACAGTATATATGTATAAGTATATGTATTTGTATTATATACAAGTACATACATATAAATATATGAATATGGCCCATAAAACACTAGAAACCATTTCATTCTGAAATATTTCTATCTTATTCATTCAGTATTAAGGGATACATATATATATATATATATATATATATATATATATATATATATATATATATATATATATATAGAGATATAGAGAGAGAGAGAGAGAGAGAGAGAGAGAGAGAGAGAGAGAGAGAGAGAGAGAGAGAGAGAGAGACCAGCAGCAACAGCAGCAAATAGTGCCCTAAAATACAATAGGACATCCAAGGAACACTACCGTTCCCCGTAATAAGTAGGACAAAATGACCCAGCGCCACTGACCTACAATAGCCTATATATACGAAACAAATGGGCGAAGGAGATTCCTCGAACAGTACTTCTGGGAATGACGAAAGGGAGAAGCGGCAGCGTCGTTAAACCTAATGTCTTCCGTCGGTGCATCGGTCGGTCCGTATTTTGTTTGTGACGCGTGTGTCTGTGTGTGTTTGTGTGTATGTGCATGTGGTGTAATGTGGTCAACTCCATGAGTGAGTGACAGGCGGGCTCGCCCCCATCCAGTCAGTCGTCGGAGACTCTTCTGCCTGGCGCTACTGGTTCTACTCGCGCCGTGCGTCATTTTTCGGTGCCCGACTTACCGTTTATTTTTAGTGCACGACTTCCGTCTCCGTATTGCATGTACTCTCGCTGTGGTTGTGATTTTTCCCCTGGAATGTCTTTAGGAGACGTCCCTTTAAACCTGATGGATTTGTTAATCGTTGATCAGTTTAACTGGAATGTGGCTATTTTCAGCTGTTCGAGAAACTATTTTTATTGCTATGACGTGTGTTTGTGTGCTCAGTGATCAACAACAACACTGTCTACGTAATCCCTTTGTCTTCCCGTTGTTTATATCAGTTAGAAGACATCGGCTCTTCGGTGATAGGCGAAGCCTTTTACACGGCATACCTGTGTTTACGATGCACGGGTCTCCTCTCACAGAAAACTTGGGTCGTGGAATGCGTGCCGCTCCTGGAAACGGAAAGTGGTGCTGTTTGCTACAAGATATTCGTTTCCATTCATTCCTTCACGTACCTAATGTCTGGTGTATTTGCTTAAGAATTCTTTGATACTTTTCGTGTTAATGAACTTCTGCAAAATGAAAGAAACATTTGTTATAATCCTTTCCAGTTGATGTTATGCCAATTTTTTCCTGTCTTCTTTACGAAAAATCTATTACCTTTCGGGATATTGGTGTTAAGGAACAGATGTTTAAGTTTATTCTTTTCCCGTCCCTTCCACATTCTTCCTTATCAAGTGGTGGATGATGATTCACCTGTGAAAACTGTATTACTTTCTTTCAAGGCTCTCACCTCTATTTATGTGTGACGTAAGAATGTAATTGGTGTGACTCAAGAATGTGACTAGGCACCTGCTCTCACGGAGTTATGTGTCACTTAAGAATGTGATTGAGGCACCTGCTCGCCTGGATTTATATGTCACTTATGTGATTGAGGTACCGGCTCACCTGGATTTGTGTGACATAAGAATGTGATTGAGGTACCTGCTTACCTGGACTTGTGTGTAACTTAAGATGTGATGGAAGTACCTGCTTACCTGGATTTGTGTGACTTAAGAATGTGATTGAGGTACCTACTTACCTGGATTTGTGTGACATAAGAATGCGATTGAGGTGCCTGCGATTGAGGTACCTGCTTACCTGGATTTGTGTGACATAAGAATGCGATTGAGGTGCCTGTTCACCTGGATTTGTGACATAAGAATGCGATTGAGGTACCTACTTACCTGGATTTGTGTGACATAAGAATGCGATTGAGGTGCCTGTTCACCTGGATTTGTATGACATAAGAATGTGATTGAGGTGCCTGTTCACCTGGATTCGTACGTAACGTAAGAATGTTATTGAGGTACCTGCTTACCTGGATTTGTGTGTATCTTAAGAATGTGATGAGGTACCCGCTCACCTGGATAAGAGTGATTTGAGGTACCCGCTCACCTCGATAAGAATGAGTTGAGGAAAGCTGCTCACCTGAACTTACGTGTGATGTAAGAAAGTGAGGAGATTTACTCACCTGTCCTGGTGTAAGAAGTCGATGAAATTTATTGATGCTCATGCAGTACACATAAAGCACCCATTTATAAATATTTGAGAATTAAACACATCTCAGCCATCGATCACACATTAACACACGCACGTATACATATATATATATATATATATATATATATATATATATATATATATATATATATAAATATATATATATATATATATATATATATATATATACATATATATATATATACATATATATATATATATATATATATATATATATATATATATATATATATATATATATATGCATGCACGTGTGTGTGTGTGCGTGAACGATGGGTGTTCCGTGCGTATTCACTTGGATGTGGGTATGTCATGAATGTCTACCTCAGTCATTTCATGACCATGAATAAATATCGTCGCAATCTTACACCAACTATAAATCTATGGCAGGCAAGTAAATATTTCTATGCATATTAATACACACACACACACGTATATGTATATATATATATATATATATATATATATATATATATATATATATATATATATATATATATATATTTGTATAGAGAGAGAGAGAGAGAGAGAGAGAGTGAGATTGTTGGGGGATGTTTAATATTTAAGCGCACAATCATTTATAGAGATTTCAAATATAATCGTGTATCCATAAATAGAAGCTTGAAGTATAAAAAGATAAAAATTCACCGATGTTTGAGATACAAAAGAACATCCCTGTGCAGTAGAATTTTATCTATTTTTAGAGAATTAAAATCAGAGTGCCTGGATTTCAAGATGGTTAACATATAAAGAGTATCAGACTGTAAATAAATATATTTATTTATAGGTGTCTTGAATTTAAACAGGTTTAGGCAGGTTTAGTATATACATATCTATAAACACATCCAATCATTGACGATTTCAACATAGAATTATCTTCTTCTTCTTCTTCTTCTTCTTCTTCTTCTTCTTATTATTATTATTATTATTATTATTATTATTATTATTATTATTATTATTATTATTATTCAGTAGAACACTATTCATTTGGAAGGAACCCACAGGGGCCATTGACTTAAAATTCAACCTTCCAAAGCATATGGTGTTCATTAGAAAGAAGTAACAGGTCATACAAAATCCAGAAAAAAGACATCTGTTATTAGGGAAGAAAAATAAATTAAGACACCAATAAAAAAATACATAAAATTGTAGTAAATAACAGGAGAATTGATTTAGGATAGCAATGCTTCGCACCTGCGCTTGAACGTATCCGTATATAGAGGTTTTAAACGAAAAAGGACACTAACTAGTACTTATTAGCTTTTGGGGATGAGCGACTCTGGCGTCGTTGGGAGTGGATTGAAGAGCTGTCGAGGAACTTGCAAGGCTTCGGTGCTAAATAAGAAAGTGCTGCGTGTGAGTCTTAGGCCATATTTCGGGCTGGCTCTTCTTGGGAGAGGCGAAAGAATTCAGTGATTTGGTTTCTTTAATGAACGTGGTGTGAGAGGACGTAAATGGAGGTGTTACTTTTTAATTTCTTTTGGATCATGTTAAGATTAGCGAACCCAGTCGCAACAGGGTTCGCTATTCTCACAAGAAGATTATTGGGTTCGTTATTTTTTACATAGGAAAAATCGGGTTCGCTGTTCTAGACATGAACACTTCGGTACCAGACATTTGATCCCCCAGTAGGGGCTAGTACTAAACAAGGCGAAATACATTTGACCCTCCAGGGGGTAGCACTAAACACGGCGAAACAGTATAGATCAAGCACTGTCTCGCCATGTTTAGTACTAGCCCTCATGTGGAATTGGAGTTCGGACCGGAAAGGGTTGGCCATTCTTTACAAGTGGATCATTGGGTTTGCTGTTCTTGACATGGAGATGTTGGGTTCGCTGATCTTAATTTTGCCAGTTTTTTTATTTTTCGTTCTTAATCGGAGGGTTTGAGTTATTCTTCATTATTTGGAAAGCGATTTGTTTTTTCTGTACTTTATATGATTTGGTAACGTGGGAGAGAGGCTTCAGTGAATAATTATTCATATATTTCGTTTATAATTCGAGATGTGGTATTTAATGCCTGTTTTAGTTTGTATTCGCAACAGTTGAATTACAGATTCTACAACTTTTTTTTATTTTTGAAATTATAATTGATATTGAAATTGTACTATATACATACACACATACATTATATATATATATATATATATATATATATATATATATATATATATATATATATCATATATATATATATATATATATATATATATATATAGTCTTTCATATATAATTGCCTTTCATTTACTTGTGTCTGTGTGTTCGTAATTTTTGTAATAAGTATATATATTTTATTTGGTTCTTATTTACATGTTTCTACATGTTCAGATATTTGTAATAAGATATTGACTCTAAAAATTGTTTATTTGCGTCCTTTTTATGGCGGGCAGTGTAGCCGATTTTGGCCTGAAATGTCATTGAGACAGATTAAAATTGTTTGTGTGCGTATACATACATACATAGCCGATTTTACTGAAATAATATTGAGACAGATTAAAGTGTGTGTGTATACATACATATACTGTATATATATGTATATATGTATATATATAAACACACACATATACATATACAGTATATACATACACATATATTATATATATATATGTGTGTGTGTGTGTGTGTAGGGGGCGTGCCTGCCTACGTGTGTATGTACTGTATGTACAGTTTGTCCATTGTGGGATTGATAGTATTCTCGTCTATCAAGAAAGAGGACCCAGGTTTGACTCCTGGACGAGAACGGACTGATACTACGCTAAAAGCCTATTATACCTCTATAAACCTAATCTGTGGAATTAGTTACTTAGTAGTTATACGACTGTTGAGGTTGAAAAGAATTTTGAGAAGATAACGAGGCTTACCCCGCTTCATTTCCATCATGATACTTAAATGATGATTTATGTTTATGGTAAAACTGAATCGTAGGTTATTTAGAAATTTCCGAGCTGTTAAATTACAAATGGTGCAAGACGCTGAATTTAAATTTTCCTCTAAATAAGATATGCCATCTAAATAATGATGATTCATATTTATGATAAAAAATAAATCTTAGATTGTTTTGAAATTCCTAAGCTGTTAATTTACAAATGGTGTAAGACACGGAATTTGAATTTTTCGCTGTACCCTTTTTGCATGTGAGTAATTAATTTGTCTCTGGATCCGACTTTGTACGTCTGGATCGAAATTCATACTGCGTCGCTACAAATGTGTGTACAAATATTGTACATTATGATACCAGTATCTTTATTTTCTCTGTTTAAGTCCGCTTTGTGTAATCTGTTTTTACTTATATAATAAAAAAAAACACGCTTCGGAGTTTTGCTTACAAGGTCATCGTACCCTATTGTTTGTAAACAGCAGATCCGTAAGTGCGCACAAAGTGTTGTTTTCATACTGGCATTTTCGTTCTCAGGATATCTCGAGTTACCGTTGCCGATTCTTGTTTGTCTTGTTTTATGGCGTGTCCGGTCAGATCATCTCGGTTTTTAAAGATTTCGAGGAGGAAGAAACATTTGGAAAATAAATATGAGTGAATTGCGAAGAGCCATTTGTGAAGATTCACCTTTAGGAGATAGCTTTTTAAAACTGATCATACTTCGTTGTGCCGTTTCTTTTAATAAGAGAAATGATTTTTCTATCTGATTGTGTGCATAATTTCTCTGCCTTGCGGTTTTGCGTCTCTCTCTCTCTCTCTCTCTCTCTCTCTCTCTCTCTCTCTCTCTCTCTCTCTCTCTCTGTCGCACGTGTCTTTCGTGTAGACGCTATTAAAAGATCTTTTGCATGCATGAGCGTGTTATTTTCTCTTCACGTGTCGAGTGTCATATTTCTCATTCCTTTCCCCCGAAGTCAACTTGATAGGCTTTTGATCAAGGATGCTTTCGTTCCTTTCCTTTTAGGTTTCTGTAAAAGAAAACTGTTGTGCCGGCTTTGTCCGCCCGTCCGCACTTTATTCTGTCCGCAATTTTTCTTTCCGCCCTCAAATCTTAAAAACTAACGAGGCTAGAGGGCTGCAAATTGGTATGTTGATCATCCATCCTCCAATCATCAAACATACCAAATTGCAGCCCTCTAGCCTCTGTAGTTTTTTTTTATTTTATTTAAGGTTAAAATTAGCCATAATCGTGCTTCTGGCAAAGATATAGGATAGACCACCACTGGGCCATGGTTAAAGTTTCATGGGCCACGGCTCATACAGCATTATACCGAGACCACCGAAAGATAGATCCAATTTGGTGGCCTTGATTATACGCTGTGGCAACTGTACAGAAAACTGGATTGCGCCGAAGAAACGTCGGCGCATTTTTACTTATTTCTAAATTAATTGTACTGAAAAACTGTATATATATTTTCAGCAACAATTTTTCGTTATTAAATTGTTTCCTTCTTTTTTCCAATTGTAATGAAGAAAATAACATTTTTGTTAATAATGATAATTTTTCATCATTAAACCGTCTCCTCAAGAGAGAGAGAGAGAGAGAGAGAGAGAGAGAGAGAGAGAGAGAGAGAGAGAGATACCATCGCCGCCACATAGTGCTGTATTTGTGGCAGCAAGGGCAAGCATACAATTTATAAAGATAGAGAGATAAAATAATCCATCTCGAACTTCCCCTCACGATTTCTGAAATGTCCCATCCTGTGCCTGACATGTTCTTGTCCATTCTTTATGAGTTACCTACCCACCTCGTGGCACCGGTTCCTTCTTTTGGCATTTGCTAACCTTTTACTACATCGATGAACCTCATTTTTTCTCTCACCTTGCAGCCCACTCAACTTGCTCCTGACAAAATTTAAAATTCTCCAAAGAGTCTGAGCAATTTAATTAATAGACGCGTATTTGTTTCTTTTACACTGGTTACGTAGTGAGTGTAGAATTGTGTTTATATATCTGTAATATTATTTGTTTTCCTTGGTCAGTTTTAATAGTTGCTTAGTTAGAAAGGTTTTTCTGTATCTTATTCGATTTCTGAAGGTGATTCACCTTGTGTGATTATCACGCTATGCCAGCGCAGAAATCTTGAACTTTGAATGCTCTGGGAGGTTAAGGCTGTCTAGACACGAAGTCGACATTGTACAGAAAACCTAATGTATTATTAAGGGCCAATCCAATTGTCCTGAATAACTCCGAAGAATTTGATTGATTGATTCGGTACCATAAAATAATGTCGCAATATCAGTTCGGCCAAGAACGTCTCAGAGAGTTATAATTCACCTTGTCAACGAGTCATGCTCATACAACGTCCATAAATGAGACTGCTAAGCGTTGAAAGTTACCTGGGTTCTTGAAAAACAAGTAAAACATGAGATGAGCCGAAGTTTCTTCGGCTCAGTCGAGTTTTCTATACATCGTATAATCAAAGCCACTGAAAACAGATCTACCGTTCGGTGGTCTCGGTATAATGCTGTATGAGTCGCGGCCCATGAATCTTTAACCACGGCCCGGTGGAAGCCTGGCCTGTATCGTTGCCAGACGCACGATTATGGTTAAATTTAACCTTAACTAAAATAAAAACTTCTGAGGCTAGAGGGATGCAATTTGGTGTGCTTGATGATTGGAGGGTGGATGATCAACATACCAATTTGCAGCCCTCTAGCCTCAGCATTTTTTAAGATCTGATGGCGGACAGAAAAAGTGTAGACGGACAGACAGATAGCCACCTCAGTAGTTTTCTTTTCAGAAAACTAAAAACTGATGGCGAAAAAATGATGGAATTCCAGAGTCTGGACGTAGCTTGGACTACGAAACCTCTGCCTTACTAGAAACTTAGGGTCAATTCCAGGTATGTGGGAGGATACTTAACAACTTAAAAGTCGTTCAGAAACGTTTCCTATGAACTTTTGTTCCTTTCAGATAATAATGATGATGGAAGAAGCCCTGCGGTTTTATTGTGGGTTCTTGAATGGCATTTCACGTGAATAGCCGCTGCACCTCCCTTTACCCTTTAAAGGGTTAGAATTTCATGCCAACGCGGGGGCTGGTAGAGACTGCGGTGTTCCTCCGAAAGAGGTATCGATTTATTGAGTTGTATAATTAACTAGCGTCATTACACCAAAGGTCATCGACGCTGGAAATATAGAGGAGCAACAGAAATGGGAAAAATATCAAGGTGTTATAGCTTGTGGCTATTCCTGATTAAGGTGTGCAAATGCAAAGTAAGTGATTTAAGTGTACAAATGCAAAGTAAGTGATTAAGGTAAAGTGCAAAGTAAGTGACTGAGTGCACAAATGCAAAGTAAGTGATTAAGGCACAAGTGCAAAGTAAGTGATTAAGTGCACAAATGCAAAGTAAGTGATTAAGGTACAAATGCAAAGTGATTAAGAGTACAAATGCAAAGTAAGTGATTAAGTGTACAAATTCAAAGTAGATGATTAAGTGTATAAATGCAAAGTAAGCGATTAAGTGTACAAATGCAAAGTAAGTGATTAAGTGTACAAATGCAAAGTAAGTGATTAAGCGTACAAATGCAAAGTAAGTGATTAAGTGAACAAATGCAAATTTGATGATGGGAAAAATAGTCGGGTTTATTAAACGTTAAACTGTCATTTTAATTCTATTTATAAAATGTGCATGGAACAAACTGCAACATGCAACCTAGTGGGTTAATCCGTATCTTTGGAATTACCTTGAATCTTTTTAACATGTACGTAGTCTGTATACTAGTAACTATGAATTGTATTAATTTTCCGAACATTTCCACCGTCTCATTAAGACTCCTATAAAACTACCATTTTTCCATTTTAATTCGCGTTCAACCCTGCTCTGAAAATTGGAAAACAAAGTAAGGTAACCTCATTGACTTGCCGAGTGCACCTGGTGGTGTTTTTGTACATATTCCTTTGTTGCCAATTTTTTGTAGGCATAATGGAAATCAATCGACTTATTCCACATACTGTCGCAGAAAGCTTCAAACAATTGGAGTTCTGATCCGACATGGTGCCAAAACTCTGTCTATGCAGTGAGCATTTGGTCGTAAAACTGCAGGTAATTACATCCATTTTTGAATGCTCATATGTGATAGCTCATTTCTAAAAGCGCGGATGACCGTCAGTTTCATGTCAGTATTTTGGCGTACGAAATCAGTCGTTCGTTCGGTCGGTCAGAGTAACTGTTGGAAATTTCCATAAGACTGAAAATCTCGCAGTGAAGCTTCCATTTTTTCTCGCGGTTTTTCCATAGTCATGAGATCTCTTCTTCAATACCTTCGAAAGACCTGTCTTTTTTACTGTCAGATTATATTCCGATGTTCGTGCGTATGCGGGCGTATTGAGAGAGAGAGAGAGAGAGAGAGAGATTGCTTAGTAGTTTGTAAAAGGAATAACTGTCATAAATTAATCTTCTGACTGAACGTGTACGTTCATATGTCCACGCACATGTGTACATTATATGCATATTAATGTTTGCCTCATTACTTTGCTTGTGCTTGTTTTGCTTGTTTATGATAATTGCCTGAGTATATAAAATTATATATATATATATATATATATATATATATATATATATATATATATATATATATATATATATATATATATATATATATATATATATATATATATATATATATATATATATATATATATAAAGGACAATTTTTATTTCCTTTCATATAATAAAGACCAAAACGTGTATCTCAACTTGTCCTCATAGTCACTTCAAACATTTTATTTCGTACCACTTATGTTGTGGTATGTGATATTTAGAATTTTAATCTTCAAAGTCGGAGAGTCCACGGAGCCTCCCTTTTTTGAATTTATTAGTTTTTGTCTCATACAAAATGATTACCTTCTGTAACCTTAATAAGTCTAATCCTTCGGGCCAGCCCTAGGAGAGCTGTTAATCAGCTCAGTGATCTGGTAAAACTAAGGTATACATAATGTAACCTTAAGTCTTTATACCCAGTGTAAAAGAGTCCACAGAACTTTCCTTTTTTGAGTTTATTAGTGTTTATTTTATAAAAAAATAATCCCCTTTTGAAATTTTAGGTCATTATACCCAGTTCAAAAGAGCATTATTGAATGCATATAAAATTAGATTATTCTGTATTCGTTAGGCAGCCTGTGCCTCCCAAATATAGCTTTATACATCTGAGGAATTCCGAATCGCTCACTGACTTGGAGGTTGTGGAGGAAGGCAATTATCTGTCATTGATTTCCTATTTTCCTCCAAGATGCTCCCGCATTTCTGAACTTAAATTGATTGATTGATCATTTCAGCAATGTAAACTGGCGTCATCGCAGTCATGTCGCGTGTTGAATCGGTGATTTTATATATCCACATTTATCATTGTAAAAAGAAGATTTTAACTTTCGATAAACATTATTTTAGCATTTTTGTCGTTGTAGTTTTTAGATATTCGCACCATTAAAAATTACATGAAGCATAGGGTAGAGAACGTGTCTCAAATTAAAGTATTTCTGGTTACTTATGAATTATGGATATATATATATATATATATATATATATATATATATAATATATATATATATATATATTATATATAATTTTTAATGATGCGAATATCTAAAAGCTAAAACAATGATAAAAATACTAAAATAATGTTTATCAAAAAGTTACAAAACTTCTTTTTTACATAAAAGGCTGTGATACACACACACACACACACACACACACACATATATATATATATATATATATATATATATATATATATATATATATATATATGCAAAGTTTTAGTTTTGCATTGTTCCGTGTACATATACATACATATATATATGTACATACACATACACACACACATATATATATATATATATATATATATATATATATATATATATATGTGTGTGTGTGTGTGTGTGTGTGTGTGTGTGTGTGTGTGTGTGTGTGCTGTTTATTTGTTTGTTTGTGCGGAGGTGTAAGACAATGTTGATGGCCAGGATGGCGTGTGGCGTACCATGTTTTCAATTACCAATTCACGAATCTAGCTACTTAATGTCCAGTTCGCCCCGCTTTGGCCCTGGATGTCATGCAGATGAAATTGAGAGATTATAATGTAATAGAGGAGGCGCAACATGTCATGACCGGGATTTGAACGCGTATCTGAATAGGTAATTTGCAGAGACCGGTAGTTGTCCTCAGGAAATAAGCATGAGGGCAGAGAGAGAGTCAATATTAAAAATTTACAGTTATTATTATCGGAAATTTGTAGAACGGGGCTTTTGTGAAAGATCTGCAAGAATAGTCATACAACTTATTATTGAATTGTCACAGTAGTTTGATTGTTGAAGGACTGTAGGAATAGCCAGTATAAAAAACTAAATTTAGGTGGTGCTTCAAAGCAAAAAAAAAAAAAAAAAAAAAAAAAGTCACGAGACAACCACGTCACCAGACATTTGCATGTATAACATGTGCAGTCACACCTGACTGTGACACGGTTACGTTGTTCGCGGATCAATTCAAGCCTAGATACTGTTCACGAATTTCTTAGAAAAGGAAAGTATCGGAATCCGTCCTCCCCCCACCTCCCCCCTACCTGTTTTGTGGAATTTAAAAGTTTCGGTTGTCGCTTGCGCTTGTGGCTTTAGATTTTAAACGTATTTTAAAATTCTGGTTAAGGAGCCAAACAGTTTTCTTTCAGGTAGAGTCATATTGTTGCGAATTGTATGTCGAGAAGAGTAGCATCCTGGCTGTGTGTTAGTATGCCATTGCGCGTGCACAGGACACACATACACACGCTTATATATGTATATATATAACTATATATATTTATATATATATATATATATATATATATATATATATATATATATATATATATTTATATATATATATTATATAATAAAATTATTCAGAGTTATGGTTGTAGTTACGCTCGAGTCTCCTAATCTTTTTGTTTTCAAATATCCATTTTTTTAGGCCCTGTAAGGAGTTTGGTCGCATTTCTTTAAAAGCAAGTGGAGTCTGATCAAATGTTCATTTTTTATGGTGTTGCTCTTAATACGTGCCGAGTGTTCCGGATCGCGATATCTGATCGTGTGAGCGAGGTGGGAGGAGCCGTGCAGAGCTCTGCCTTGGCAGAGGTTTGTGGTTTCTTGTTTGTTTCTTAAGCAATTAAATGTTGTCTCGTTTTCTCTTGTTGCCAGTCACTCTTCATTGAAATTCTTATCGACAGAAAAAGTGTTGAATGTGTCGGCCTATGACCAGGAAAATTTTACGCTAATTACAACATAGTACTCCGTAACTTTTCTGGTTTGTTAACACAATTAAAATGTGTGGAGAGTTATTCAGCTTGAGGTGATATTTTCCTGTACTTTTTCTTTGTTGTCGTATGCCCAATAATTGTTTTAAATGCAGATTACCTGAAATGTGTAAGAGAATATGATCGAATATTAGCAATCATTATGTGCTTAATTACTGTAATAATGAATAATTGATTTTGCGTATTGGATATGGTATGATGGATAATTGTGTGAATTGGCTATTAGAGTGCAAACGTATTTGCGATTTCTATTATAATATAGTGGATAATTGTTTATTTAGTGGATATAGGGCATAATGAATTTATATATATATATATATATATATATATATATAATATGTGTGTATGTATATGTATATACATGTACATTGTATACAAATATATATACATATATATACTGTATATTTATATATTTATACATGTACTGTATATGTGCAAGTGCAAACTTATTTGCGATTTCTATTATAATATAGTGGATAATTGTTTATTTAGTGGATATAGGAGGGCATAATGAAATATATATATATATATATATATATATATATATATATATATATATATATAATATATGTGTATGTATATGTATATACATATACATTGTATACAAATATATATACATATATATACTGTATATTTATATATTTATACATGTACTGTATATGTATATATATACATTATGTAAATATATATATATATATATATACTATATATATATAAATATATATATATATATAATATATATATATATATATATGTATATGTATATATGTATGTATGTAGCATGTGTTAATGCAAAGGTATTAGTTTATTTAACCCCGACCACTTGCGTGGCTCTCTCACGTTACCGATTTTTATGCCATCCTCTACCACGTAATTCACCCAGTTAGCTGAAAGACTTTTGGGCAAGGCTGCTGCTCTTTGGAGCCCGTGAATGCCGTTTAGGTAAGACGAGTAGACAAATTAAGAGATTTGCGCTCCGATGCCCCTCTGTGGAGTACAGAGCATGGCAACAAGATGCAGGCTAGATGTTTCAGTCATTTCTTCTTCTTCTTCTTTTTTTCTTTTTTTTGTCCCCCTTCATCTTTTTGTGGATGGCTCTCTCTCTCTCTCATCTGTTCATCAGGCTCTCTCTCTCTCTCTCTCTCTCTCTCTCTCTCTCTCTCATACAGTTGTTTCTCCTGGCGTGATTTTAATGTTTAAATTTTTCTTGTTTCTTTATTTTAACTTGACTTAAATCTCTCTCTCTCTCTCTCTCTCTCTCTCTCTCTCTCTCTCTCTCTCTCTCTCTCTCTCTCTCTCTCATACAGTTGTTTCTCCTGGCGTGATTTTAATGTTTAAATTTTTCTTGTTTCTTTATTTTTTTTAATTCTCTCTCTCTCTCTCTCTCTCTCTCTCTCTCTCTCTCTCTCTCTCTCTCTCTCTCTCTCTCTCTCATACAGTTGTTTCTCCTGGCGTGATTTTAATGTTTAAATCTGTCTTCTTTCTTTATTATAACTTGACTTAAATTATTTTTTTTCTCTCTCTCTCTCTCTCTCTCTCTCTCTCGTCGTGATTTTAATGTCTGCATTTTCATCTCTCTCTCTCTCTCTCTCTCTCTCTCTCTCTCTCGTGTTATACGCACATATTTATGGTACTCCGATGGTAATGAAAATGATATGTCGTCTCCTTGTTATGAGTTGCAGTCCTGCATTTATTATTATTATTATTATTATTATTATTATTATTATTATTATTATTATTATTATTATTATTATTATTATGTTTTACGTCCTTGTTGACCATTGGAGGAGTTGTAACATCTCGCCTCGACCCCTTTTTCAGTTGTCAGCTCAAGGCTATGTTTGGAAGTATTACCACAAATCTTATAACTCGGTGTGATGCGCACATAACTGCGTTGTTGTTGTTGCACACATAATATATATATATATATATATATATATATATATATATATATATATATATATATATATATATATATGTATGTATATACATACATATATAATATATATTTATTTATGTGTATGTATTAGTATATATATACACGTATATAATATGTATTTATATATATGCATGTATGTGCGTGTATGTGATTGTGACGTTTTCATTACATGTTTTAAAGCAAAATATTCGACTGAATCATTTTGTTAACATTAACAAATGTTAACAAATTGCTGCTCTGTTTTCTGCTGTACTTTAAAATAATTCTGCTTACGAGGTTATTCAGTGGAGATCAACATATTGACTTGCCTCCTTTGTTTATTGAATTAATTTCTTGAGCTTTTTGTAAAGGTGAAGGGTTTACTGACATCGTTACTCTTCAGTTTTATATTGTTACAACCAGCGAAAGTCGTACTTTAATAAACTTCTTGTAAAACACACAAACACACACACACGCATGCGTGCACATAGGTTGTGCCTAAAGACACAAGAATCCTGTCAGCACTAAATATGGTAAGAGTAAGAAGTCAGATTCTTGTCGCGTCTTTATTTCATTTCACAGTTTTCCCTCCAGTAATTATTTTCTGACTGTTTTTCAGTTCTGATTACAATTTTATAATCGATTCGTGCCTTCGCGCTCTCTCTCTCTCTCTCTCTCTCTCTCTCTCTCTCTCTCTCTCTCTCTCTCACACACACACACACACACACACACACACACACACACACATATATATATATATATATATATATATATATATATATATATATATATATATATATATATATATGTTTTGATAGTGCACAGTTACATAAGAGCAAACATTTAGTTTCTTCAAATGTATGCTTTTGCGCCATTCGGCAAGTCTCTTACGTGAAGCTGCTAGCCTGTGACCTTGTCTGCCTCGGTTTTGATGGACCGAAGTTGAATGACTACCAGGCACATGAATCGGTGCATAGTTTAACTGGGACCAAGTGAATATTTCAAGACATGGCCAAGTTGCTTTCGCCTGAGCTGGTATCGATCTTGGGTCTCCTGCTTGTGAAGGGAAGTGGTTGTTAATCCATGAGCCCCAGTATAGTTTTTAGTTTTCTGTACAAGAAAACTGTTGTGATGTCTTTGTCTGTCCGTCCGCACTTTTTCTGTCCGCCCTCAGATCTTAAAAACTACTGAGGCTAGAGGGCTGCAAATTGGTATGTTGATCAATCCATCTTCCAGTCATCAAATATACCAAATTGCAGCCCTCTAGCCTCCTTAGTAGTTTTTTTTTATTTTATTTAAGGTTAAAATTAGCCATAATCGTGCTTCTGGCAACGATATGGGTCCCAACAACACATGCCACCACCGGACCGTGGCTGAGTTTTATGGGTCGCGGCTGAAAGTTTCATACAGCATTATATGCTGTACAGAAAACTCGATTGCACCGAAGAAAATGAGGTGCATTTTCCACTTGTTATTTAATTATAAACAATTATCTTGGGCCATCGGAAACGCAAATCGCTCTGAGTAGCGGAGGTGAGGTCCCTCCTTCCTCCATCTGCGCTATCTATTCATCGGGGTGAACGTGTATTTGCACTCATCTGATCCACTCAGATGCACCCAGTAGGGGGGAGCCCACGGGCAATTCGTACTCCCTTTGCAACGGCATGGCAACACGTATGCAATTTTGAAAGTTAGATGGACACCGTCGATTGGGTCAAATCGTCCCAGTCCGTTTAATGTTACGATATGGCTGTGAGATGAGGAAGCGCTTTGCTTTCTTCCCAGTGAAAAGGAAGAAGAGTCGCAGGAGGTTCGATTGCTGTTGACGTGCGGGAATGCAGGTCATGAACTTCAAAAAAAAAAAAAAAAAGTAAAAAATGCGGCGAAGTTTCTTCAGCGCAATCGATTTTTCTGTACAGCGTATAATCAAGGCCACCGAAAATAGATCTATCTGTCGGTGGTCTCGGTATAATGCTGTATGAGCTGCGGCCCATGAATTTTTAACCACGGCCCGGTGGTGGCCTGTCCTATATTGTTGCCAGATCACGATTGTGGCTAACTTTTACCTTAAATAAAATAAAAACTACTGAGGCAGAGAGCTGCAATTTGCTATGTTTGATGATTGGAGGGTGGGTGATGATCATAGCAATTTGCAGCCCTCTAGCCTCAGTACAGTAGTTTTTAAGATCTGAGGGCGGACGGACAAACAAAGCCGGCACAATAGTTTTCTTTTACAGAAAACTAAAATTAGGAGTGTTATCGATGGTTATTTTTTATTTGTCGTAAGGTTGTAAGGCAGAAATGTTGAAGAATTCTGTCTCCTTATTTTGAAAGATTTGGGTGTGTCTCCTTTTAGTTTAAGGATTTGGATTTGCTGCTTGGCAAAAAACTATTTTAATATAAGTTTCCCTGCAATTGATTTCCAAAATAATTAAAATATCCAAAAATAACAGTTTTCGAAACTTACATTTAACGGAGTGAGGAATGTCATTTTGTTCATCATACAAACAGCTGTTCCAGTGCCGGAAAAATGGCCCATTTCGGTACAGATTGACTCAACATGTAATCGCTTTGTACCATATTTACCCTTGCGTTTAACGTACTTTATATCACTCTTCATTGTCCATTATCCCGTTTAAATCGTTGTGAACGGACATACTTCGATATGGACTCGTAGTAATTAAAAGTTTTTACATATACAGTATAATATATATATATATATGTATATATATATATATATATATATATATATATATATATATATATATATATATATATATATATATATATAATTTATATTTATATTATTTAAAGGTGAAAAATAAGTGACGGGGTGTAGGTCCTGACCGGTTTCGACCTTATTTCAAGCCATTGACGAAGGACTGATACAGAGTATAAGACCTACACCCCGTCTCTTATTTTTCACCTGTGGTAATGTGTGATAAATGAATCACGTACAAAAGTGATAATAATCATATATATATATATATATATATATATATATATATATATACATATATACATACATACATATATACATATATATATATACATATATACATATATATATACACACACACACACATATATATATATATATATATATATATATATATATATATATATATATATATATATATATATATATATATATATT
>NC_089791.1:22270887-22285887 GCF_040412425.1 Macrobrachium rosenbergii
ATGCCATGCTAGTTTTAAAACTGTTCTTTCTTCCATTCTGTGATGTACGGTTTGATAAGTATTTGGTTCATTTTATTGTGTTGCGTCATGCGTGTACACAACTCATGCAATACTGTTTTCCGGTCATTGTGTAATTTTTCAACTTGTTCTGCATTGTTTATGTTTTCTCTCTCTTAGAATAGAGCATTGTTCGTCCGTTTTTAATCTCTTTAGTCTCCTAACCTCGTTTTACAAGTTCTTTATTGCATAGATTTTCTCTCTTCTATAGTAGAGCAATGTTCGTCTGTTTTCCTATTTTTAATTTATATTTTTGATTCGTTTCTTTTTCGATTTCAACTCACCCAGAAATAAATGCCATGTATGCTTAGTCAAACGGTGGGGATGAATAGGTAGATTCATAGGTAGATTAACCTTTACTCTTTGTATTAACTTCGCACGTTACAGTTCGGACCGACGTCCGTCCTTTTAAGAGTAATAATGCCCATTACTGTGCCAAGTCGGGATTTGACGTTGTGAATGATCCAATTTCGTCAGCTGACGGTGCATTAAATTTACAGGTGTAATTTTGCGGGTTTGGCTCCCAATTCCACGGTGAACTAAAAAGTCATATTTGTTTCGTTGTCCTGAAAACTCAGGAACTTACTTGAAAGCTTGATGCGCAATTTTCTACAGATAAGATTATTTTCCAGATATATCACTGAATTATTAATTTACCACCGTCTTTGGCACACTCGAGACTGTCTGCTTGTTTTGGCTGTGAAGATGCACAATCATATCGGCACGGCCTCGGAAAATACGTAGTCATTGCTTTTAATTCCTCGATGTCCCCTAAGCACACACTTGAATTCCTCTCTCTCTATTTACTCCTATGACCTCGACTGTCCATTTCAGACAACCAGCTTAGGGTGAGGAGGGGTACTTTTACTCTGCTTGGATATTTTACAGTTAGTAATTGAGTTATTTGGCACAAGAGACTTTACGTTGATCTTGAAGAGTATTCATAAGCTGTTTGTCTTGTTGAAGTTACGCTCGATTTGTCAAGGTTTTCGTGAATTATTTGACACTACAATTTCCACTTCGAATGTAGAACGTAATTATATTTATGTTAAAATTTCTTCTATTTTTCTTTGATTTATATTTCCTTCCATGTATACTTCAGACATTTCTATTCAGATTTCCGTTCTGTTCTTTGATTTTTATCTCCCATAGGAATTCGTGAATCATTTTCTAAAACAAGTCCTCCTCTCTGCCAGTATTTTTGAAAGGATATTTTTGCTCAGTGCAAGGTGAGGAATGTATGAATGCTTACATCCTCCTTGTTTACCCTCCCGTTATTGTTTCTAGAACTATGCGGCGCAGACTGCTCAAGGACTCCTCCGAAGGGGATGAGAACCGGAGACTTAAAAATATTTTGCTTGCCTTTGTAATCAACGGTAGGGGAGGGAGAGGATGCAACCCCTTATGCCTTACCATACCCAACCCATTTCCTTCGAGATTTTGTTATTCCTCTTTAAGAATGATCTGTCAGTTGTGTGTGTTTATTTGCCAACATCCAGTTATTGCTGGTGGTGAAGAATATTTAACTGTTGACGCAGCTATGTGCGCAATTCTGTTTTGTTTGTGTGTGTTAATCCTTGGTGTATTGTGTTTTTCTTTCTTTTTACAGTTTCAGTAGATGCTGAGACAGGAATTAGGAATTGTTGAGCAGTGAGCAATACTGAGCGGACATACCTTTTGGTGCGGTTAGATAATATATTTTTTGCAAATTATTATTGTTTTTTTTTATTTTCTTGCAAAGGTATTTGAAGGTTACTTCGATTTGTCTGTGTAAATCATGACCATTTTATTATGTGGATGCTAATAGTCATTAACTGTTCTTTTAACTGTATTTTATTCGTGATAACGACTTGGGGAGGTGTCAAATTTCCGGAAGTTAGAAGAACTTATCAATTGTCCTTCTGTAATGCAAATTGCGTTTGCACCAAGTCTTCCGCAATTTATAATGTGATTCATACGTTCATTGTTTAATCTTTCTTCTTTGTAGCCTCCAAACACATATACTGTACTTGCTCTGTATATTTTCTCTCTCTCTCTCTCTCTCTCTCTCTCTCTCTCTCTCTCTCTCAAGTTACTTAGTTTTCGGACCTTTTCAGTCTTTCTGATAGACAGAATTTTTATTGATGTAAATTGTAGCCTGTCGTAGTTATCATCACATCTTTACGTGTACTTATATCATTGGAGATTAAATTAATCGACATTGCAGCTAAACCGTATTTCTTTTCCTTAATTACATGTTATTTTCGACATCATTATAGTTATATGTTTCGGAGTGCATAATTATTTACACGACACTTCTTGTAGAAAAATCAGCATCATCGACATTGCATGGTAATTTTATATCTTAAATTACTGCTATCTGAAAACATCCCGAAGATAATAAAAAAAAAGTATTAAGAGCGCAAATAAAAAAAAAAAGAAAAGACGGACAAGACGGAGGCAAAGAAAAGAAAGAAAAGAAGATAAACAGAAGACAGAAATAATGAAATTCTTGTAAGTCATCCCAAGACCCAACTTCTGCGAAGATTTGCTTTGAAGCACCAAAAGTTTCTCCGGATGAAATCGTTCACACTTGCTGTTGCTCACTGTTGTAATCCTTCTGTTTAAGGCATTGGGAAGGCTGGGGGTGGAGAAAGTGGAAAGGATTTTTATTGTCATAATATTATTTATGTCTGTCTTTGTATTGTTCTTATCTTATGTGATGTGTAGAGTCTCTCTCTCTCTCTCTCTCTCTCTCTCTCTCTCTCTCTCTCTCTCTCTCTCTCTCTCTCTCTCTCTCTCTCTCATTGGCATCTAGCAGGACTATTTTTGTATTCATTTTATTTTACCGAAATAGACTCTCTCTCTCTCTCTCTCTCTCTCTCTCTCTCTCTCTCTCTCTCTCTCTCTCTCTCTCTCTCTATATATATATATATATATATATATATATATATATATATATATATATATATATATATATATATATATATATGTATATATGTATATGTATATGTACATGTATATATATATGTATATATATATACATGTATATGTTCATAATATGTATATATATACAATATATATATATATATATATATATATATATATATATATATATATATATATATATATATATATATATATATATATATATATATATATATATATATAATTCAGAACCGAAAAAAGTAGAGTTCAATTCCATACCAAGTAATCTTTTTAAATTTCTGTGATTCCTCTGCAATGCCATTTCAGAACACACACAAATACGCGGCGGTCCTTTGACTCAATTTGCCTATCCACAAGAGATCTCTTCACGGGAGATATTCTCCGGCGTGGAAGTCGTGACTGAGAATTCAGGCGTACACGCACGGTGGTCGCGTAATTAGCATCTGGTTGTTTGCGGTTCCGGCGAGATGTTTAATATAGCGTTTTGTATTTTAATGCACTTTGTCTTCCAGTGTGTAACAGGGAGAGAGAGAAAAAGAGCAGGTGCATGCGAGTGTGGTGCGGATGAACTTGCGCACACGCTTGCATTAGTTTTGGAAGTTTTGTTTGTTACTTTGTAAAAGGACGGTTAAATGGGTGACGTAGCAGTTATGTGCTGGAATATATGTTTATATATATATATATATATATATATATATATATATATATATATATATATATATATATATATATATATATGTATGTATGCATGCATGTGTGTATGTGTGTATGTATGTATATATAAATGTACAGTATATACATTATATATATATATGTGTGTGTTTGTGTATGTGTGTACGTACGTTCATGAACAAATTGATATGGATCAATTTTGTTTTCAGTTGCCACGGTTTAGGTTTGAGTTTGACATTCCTAAATTTTTGTTGTGTTTAATTATCCTAATTATGTGAGATGAAGTCATGGGATTTTACTTACTTTTATGAATACTTTTTGACGTCAATGAAAAATATGTATTTTTTTTTTTCTTTTTAAGGAGCGGGTATTGAAATTCAATCTTTTACACAAATAGTTAAAAGTCTCCAAGTACTGCATGCATAATATTTATCACACTTATCTCTTTACGTACTGTCTTGCCCTGAATATTAATCAGATTAGTTACCATTATGTATCATAACCCAACATTACATTATTTATACTTGGTGGAAATTTCGCTTGACCTCTCTCTCTCTCTCTCTCTCTCTCTCTCTCTCTCAAGTGGTCTAAAGCCCTCCCCATATTGATCTGTTTTTCGGAAATGTGTTTTTTCGTGGCAAGGATAAAGTCTGGTGGATGTAAACATCCGACCTTGTGCGTGGAATCTGTTTTATGTGTTTGCTACGTAAACTGACAACCATTTATCGTGTTTTAATACTTCATCTTGTTATTACTGTATTTTATTTGTTTTTCTTTTTGAGATTTTTTATCCCAAGTTTCATTTTTTTTTCTTTTAGTTCCTGGGACCAGCCTCTGAACCACAGATATTGAATAGTCCCCAGTTATCGTATTTATTATTATTATTATTATTATTATTATTATTATTATTATTATTATTATTATTATTATATTATTATTATTATTATTATAGTCATCGTATTTTATTATTATTATTATTATTATTATTATTATTATTATTATTATTATTATTATTATTATTATTATTATTATTATTATTATTATTGGAGAAACAAATCACAGTTATGTATATGTACGTATATTTAAAGATAGAACTGTACAGATAGCTTTCGGGAATCTGTGCAGTTTTATCTTTAAATATATGTACATATACATAGCTGTGGATTTGTTTTTACAATTTATGACTCATTCTACTATGAGTGTTTTTAAATTATTATTATTATTATTATTATTATTATTATTATTATTATTATTATTATTATTATTCTGTGTTTTTTGTCACACTGCCAATCCATCGTGTTATGAGTCCTGGATTTTTACGTTCATTCTACAGTTTTTTTCACATTAAACTGACATTATTACATGACGTTTTTCCGAACTCACTGTCGCCATTAGTACAATTTTATCATTTCTTTGTTGTAAATTAGGATAAACTGTTGCCCAGTGATTGCTGTGATTGCTTCTTTGTCAGTCTGTAGTTTTCAATTTATGCATATTTCCATATTTTTTTTTATTTTCGTTATTTATGTAATTATCGTATTCCCTCGTTCAGCATTTATTTTTGTAAATTCTGCAGTACAGTTTTAAACAGACTCAAGGACCTTTGCGGTATATTTATTCGGATCAGCTCCTCTGACCTCGAGATGTCTTTAATCACGACCACATAATCAGTGAGATCTGGAGTGGGCGGCTTACTCATACTTGAATGCTTAATGGGTGAATGTATTTGGGCTAATTGACGGAATGTACATCTGGTCGATTTCAGTGATTCGGTTCGGTAAAAGTTCGATTGACAGAGTATCGTCGTTTGTTGGTTTCGGCGGTATGCACTGCAGTTGTTATTTATGTACTCATGAAGTTTATGCATAAATGTACGTACGTACTGTACGTATGTGGAGTTATATATATATATATATATATATATATATATATATATATATATATATATATATATATATATATAATTATATATATGTGTATATATTATATATACAGTATGCATATAATGTATATATATATACATATATATATATATATATATATATATATATATATATATATATATATATATATATATATATATATATATATATATATATATATATATACATATATATATATATAACATACCTATGAGAGAAGAGAGAGAGAGAGAGAGAGAGAGAGAGAGAGAGAGAGAGAGAGGATATTTCGATTTTGGTAAAAGTTGTTTCCGCTTGATATTTTAAGGTTAACTGTAGCGGAAGGGTGGGTTTTTTTTATCCAGAAAAACGATTGTTCCTGAACTGGAGGGATCGCCCATGTAATAATGAGTAATTCAGATTTCGCTACAAATGTAATCTCTCCCAGCCTGTTTTAACATTCCTGCAAGGTTTTTTTTTTATGGTAGTGTTTTTTTTTTTCGCCAGATAATGTTCATAGAAAGAGCGGGGAAATACGGTAGTCCTATATATGAATTATACATATTACAGAAACGGCTTATACCGGATTACAGGTTACGTGGGAGCGAATGAATTACTCCGTAGTCCGTCATGAACTTCGTCATGTCACTATTAACAGATAGATACCCGAGGAGGTAAAATGACGTGAAAAGCCCAAAAAGATAGGGTCGATTTTACTGAAGTGATGAAGAGAAGAGAGAACCTTATATGTCATTATTAATGAAATACTTGGCGAAAAGATACATCGGGAAAACTACGGGCAAAGAGAGAAAGGACATTGGGTATTTATGTTTTGGTTATTCATAATTTTACAACAAAGCCCTTGCTCAGATATATAAGGAGGGAGAGGTGTCCGCGTTCACATACCTATATAAAGTGTTATATTTCTGATGCATGCTTATTCATTTGTTTATAGCGTATTTTTTTTAAACAAATGATGCCTATGTGCATCTGCTTTGTCAAGACGATGCAAGAATTATTCTTTTTTTAGCAGAGTCAGGATGTCCACACCAGGCCTCTTATTCCGATACACACCTTACCACTCCTTGGGGAAGGGTCCGGACCAGCACAAACAGCATTTATGTACTTTATGTCCAGATTTTCCTTCCTTTCACGTTTTGTTCTTCAGTAAAATATATATATATATATATATATATATATATATATATATATATATATATATATGTGTATGTGTGTGTGTGTACATATATTTATACATAAGTATCGAATTAGTTCTATATATGTGTATGTATGTATTTATATATGTGTGTGTTTGTATGAATACCAGACGAATGTTACCATACCTAATATATCTTTACCACTGATATTACCAATATCCATTTACAGTTTTCAACCAGCCAAAATTCAAGGTGTCTGTTTCGGGTATTGCACCAAAGGATAACCGATGCATATTAGACCACGGGACCAGCCGCTGAATAATTCACCCTCTCATAGGTCCGAAACAGGGAAGTAAAATGATTATGGAGTCGAGTTGACTTGACCTCGACCTAGTATGTTAGAGGTCACCTATCCAGGTCACTAACTCTTTAGGCTTCTGTGTAGAGAAACCATACACAGTGTTCACGGTTTGCCATCGATCTGAGAACCTTTTTGACGGGCCTCTGTTGCTGATGGTCATCAGAGAATCGTGTCCAACCGTCCAACTGTGTTGGTTAACTGAGAGAGAGAGAGAGGGAGAGAGAAAGTGGGGATTTTTCATGGCGTTTTTGCATATAAATTGGCGTGTTAAAGGTGCATTAATAAATATATACACGTAGACAAAAATCTTAGAATGAAAAGTTCGTATACGTGGAGGAATAATAATTGCCTGTGATAATTTACTTTTTGTAAGTTATCACAGGTAATTATTATTCCTCCACGCATGAACTTTTCATTCTTAGATTTTGTTTTTATATATATATGTGTACACATGTAATTTGATATATTATTTATACTTATATGCATGTATGTATATGTATGTATATAAATTTATATATATATATATATATATATATATATATATATATATATATATATATATATATATATATATATATATATATATATATATATATATATATATATATATATATATATATATATATGCTTCAACCTCACTTGACAGCAAGAGACCAGAGTGTAGTTCCACAGAAGACGAACAACAAAGACTCGTTTCTTGTCAAAGCCATTGTTACTCCGTTAGCGTAAACAGTGAATTGATATATGTAGATTAGTTTGGCTGCGTTGGGGTTAAGCTGGAGTGGAAAAGGGCGTGGTGCTAGCAACCTCATCTCAAGTGACTTGCTGAGAATTGGAAGGTTAAAATACACACACACATATATATACATTTATAAATACAATGGATATAAATAAATATATATGGACATACATATTTGTTTATATATATATATGCATATATATGTATATGTATGTAAATATGTATAGTTTGGGTGTGTGCCTGCTTAAAAAAAGAACTCTGCGGATGAATTTATTTGTTAATAAAAGTCTTGGGAAGGATTCGAAAGAGACTGCAGGCAACGCAGTGTCACAAGAATGTCTTTCCTATTAATGATGAGGATGACGTCATTGGTTAACGTCAAACCAGGACATATAAGAAGTTTCCAAGTAAAGAAAAGGGAAGTCGAGCTCTTTGCAGTGAAGTTAGGCGTGTTCATTTCTGTGAACACATGCACATTTAACCTTCAAGTGACCGTCCACTTTTTGGAGATTGCTTGATATGGTTTCCTTTCTTAGTGAAGGGTTATATATATAAATGTATATGTATATATGTATGCATGTATATATATATATATATATATATATATATATATTATATATATATATATGTGTACATATGTATAAATAAATAAATAATATATATATGTATATACATATATATACGTATGTATGTATGCATGTATGTATGTATTACTAGCGTGATGATTCAGGGTCAGAGTCCAGGCGAGGGCTTTGTGAAATGAACGCATTCTCTTAAATAATCGAGAGTCGGTTGTGGTGGGTCGCGGATAAGGTCAAGACTGGTATAACGGGAGCAGCCTTATCCCTGAAAAGCAGCTGAGTAACGGAAGTCTAACCCGTTTTCGACTCTCTCTCTCTCTCTCTCTCTCTCTCTCTCTCTCTCTCTCTCTCTCTCTCTCTCTCTCTCTCTCTCTCTCTGGGTTTTAGGCGACACTGGCTGTTGGTTGCAACGGTGGTAGTGAAGCGAGTTTCATACGTTATTGATGGTTTTTTTTCCATAAATATCTTCCCGGCGACCTTTCTTTGTGTGAACTTTCTGATTTTCTTATCCGGAACGGTCGAAAATCGATTTTTCCGAAAATGCCTGGGTACTCTGGAGGGCGCGGAGAGTAAAAATTCATACTGACATACATGCATAAATGTATGTGTACATATGTGCGTGTGTTTGTGTATGCATGTATGTGTATTTATGTATGTTTGTATGTGTATGTATGTATTTATGTATGTATTTTCAACATATGTATATATATATATATATATATATATATATATATATATATATATATATATATATATATATATATATAAAACTTCGTATAATCATCACGCTTTTACCTTTTCGTGATTTAAAATCAAACGTGTTCATATATACTCTATATTTATAGATAGATAGATAGATAGATAGATAGATAGTTGTATAGATAGAGATTACCTGAATGTCGCATTTCAGGTAAAAGAAGCTAAGGTGTTGTGACTATTGGTTTAATCAGAAATTACTTGATGAAGGTATTTAATCGTCAGTATCATGAGTCATTTCTCTTTTATCACCGATTGTATGAATGTGGCCATGAGAAACTCGCTCTAGTTATCTCTGTCTTGCGCCATCTCTGTTAAATCAGGCTGTTCTTCGTATAATAATATCGTTTTGCATAGCTTGCTTATGATTCAATCCTGATCTCTTTCAATCTTCAAGAAATTACAAGGGAAATATTCTTCCCCTTTTGGAAATACGTGTCTCCTTCCGTACGATTGTTCTCAAGGTTGAAAGTAGTGTCTGTGATAATTAAAAGAATACCACTCGGTAGATAACATGCCTCCTCTGAGGCCACTTGGTATTAAATAGATGAACTGGCACTAATGGGTGCATGATTCATTATTCATCTGCTGCAAGGTTGCAACGTGCCGAGGATACCGTGCGAATCCATGATGCAAGTGATATTAGTCATCAGATACCAATGCCCACTAGAAGTTCATCTCCATTGAAAGTAGTAGCCAAATTCTGTCAAAATCGGGCGTCCGTTCTCGAGATATTTGGTCAAGACATTCATACAGATAAGAGAGAGAAAAAAACACTATCCTTGAGCCTCATGGGTAGAGTTATATATATATATATATATATATATATATATATATATATATATATATATATATATATATATATATATATATATATATATATATATATATATAATTTATTTTTCCTTTTGCATTTTCGTTAGGTCGATTCTGTTTTGTTTATGAAAATATGATGGTCTCTTCCAGAATCAAATAGTTGATCTCTTTCTCTCTCTCTCCCAGACGTCTGTATCTTTAATTCAGACGCTCTCTCTCTCTCTCTCTCTCTCTCTCTCTCTCTCTCTCTCTCTCTCTCTCTCTCTCTCTCTCTCAGACGCGTCTGTATCTTTAATTCAGGAGATGCATCTCTTGCCAGGTGTACAACAGGTTCTACACGCAAGCTGAATTGCAGTGGAATATGGAATGAAGTATAAACGAGCTTTCCATTGTTCTCTGTCATTGACTTGGATGTTTACTTTGCCTTTATCACTTCGTTGATTGATTTAATTGATTAGTTAATTCAAAATGCATCAAAATTGGCGTCACAGTGCATGATCATATCGAAGGGAAAACTCTGTGACTCGCCAGCTATTAACTGTTTGAATGAAAGTGAATAGGTATTAGATAATCATCTTGTAATGCAGTTAACTCATGGGATCCTACAACAACCGCTGCTCTTCTTCAGATCTCTGATATTTATGTAATGTCTCTCACACCTTGTCTGACAACATTTTCTGTACATGAATGGGAACTGTAGTGATGAATGGTATCTATAGACGATTACTTTGAAGTATACCTTGGCTAACATGTGGCACTATGATCAAGGTCACTGGCTACTTAAGTGTGTAGGTGGCCAGGACACCTGTGTACACCGTAATGGACCACATATTTTAGGTAACAAAACTCGTTAAGTAGAATAAACAAAAATAAGTGTGTATTCAGTTGCCATAAAACAAGAGTATTGAAAAATGGTGGATAGCACTTAACAAGTCGTTTTATTGCTGACAGAAACCTGGTTAAGTAATGATTTTAAAGATAAAGAAAAACCCGGTAGACTGTATAAGAGATAAATCTCCAAGTGTCTTGTTAACGCCCGTTAAAATACAGCTACACTGGGTAGCAGTTTGGCAAGTTAATAGTAATGAAGAAGCGTTTTGACTTACATAGCAACACAAAATATGAAAATAAAATATTTAAGAAACCTTGAGGGGCTTTTCGTCACACGACATTCGCACATTTAAATGATGTTAAAACGTAGGTGTATTTTTAAATAGTATAGGAAGCAATTCAAGACGACACTACCAAAGAAAATTATATATATATATATATATATATATATATATATATATATTATATCTCAGGATGAAGAAGTAAAGGCATGTCTCTCGTGTGTACAGGTTTATTTGTCGACGTTTCACATCTGTTGATGTATCTTCAAGGCTGGAGAAATTGATCATTTACTATAAATCCGTAAAACAAAGTCACTAATATAAAATATTGCTTGAATTGTAAGAATTAAAAAAAAAGTTTGTGGTATATTAGTGACTTTGTTTTATGGATTTGTAGTAAAAGATTAATTGGAGATACGTGGGGTCTGGTTCCCCTGTGATTTTTCTATCTATCTATCTATCTATCTATCTATCTATCTATCTATCTATCTATCTATCTATCTATATATATATATATAATTTATATATATATTTATGTATATGTATATATAAGCAAATGAAGTGACGAGAAATTTTTAAGATTTCGGATATTACTTAGGGTTGTATCCGCTTGAAAAGGACCATTATTTTTTTTATATCATTCGTACCTGGCAGAAATAATTCTCGTGGAGAAGAAGAAAATCCGTTCAAGAGATGCAGCAAACACCATACCTTACTGAGGCACCTGAAGTTGAATGCTTAAAAGTGTACTTATTCCGTAGGTCCTCTTGCAAAGTGTATTATTTTATTTTCTGGGAGTCTAATATATTTGAGAGAATTACTCTGTAGGGGCGGGGGCCCTTTGTAAGAAAGATTTAAGATCCCAAAATCAAGAGGATTTTTTAAAAATTTTTATTTAAATATAGTATAACGTTTCCGTGTTTGGGGATGGGTGAGTGTACGCATTATTCCAAATTGAATTTTTAAAAATTGAAGTTTCATGGGGTTAGCTACCCTGTCATTCCCAATAAAAGTAACAATATCATTCGTAAATAAACATAGTTTATTATTATTATTATTATTATTATTATTATTATTATTATTATTATTTATTATTATTATTATTGTTGTTGTTGATGATGATGATGATGATGATGATGATGATGATGATAATAATAATAATAATAATAATAATAATAATAATAATAATTATTATTATTATTATTATTATTATTATTATTATTATTATTATTATTATTATTATTCGATCTAAATATGCAACGAATATGACAAGCAAATTTCCGTTAAGAAATAATAACCATAATTGGTGATAGAAGAACAACCATAAAAGTAAATGCAGTAAAATGAAGATGGACATAATAAATAAATAAATAATTATTTCGAGTCTGCACCAGCATTTCAGCTGCACCATAATGGTGATGGTTATCGTAGCCTGTTCACATCAATCACAGAGACCTGGCTTTAAATGGGCTCTTTAATCTAGACTATTAAATTCTCGGTGATTAATCCTCGATGGAATTCTCACTTCTATACCATTCACTCAGCTGTGCTTTGGCGTGTTCAAGTTTTAGCTTTTAGATGAGAAAGTTGTTATCCCTTGCTTTTTTTTTTTTTTAAAGTGACCTTAGTTAAAATGGCGTTGTCATTTTTATTTGCTGTCACTTGCAGTTATTGTTTTTTTGTCATTTTCACTTTTCGTTTCAGTGAACTGACTAGAAACCTTCAGATGCGCGACGCAGTTTCAGAAAAAAAAAAAAAAAAAAAAATATATATATATATATATATATATATATATATATATATATATATATATATATATATATATATATATATATATATATGTATAAATTTCTGACTCACATCAGGATCAACCCAGGTCTTTCAACTGAAAGGCCTAGTGGCAGCGCTCTTGCCTTTCAATTGAAAGACCTGGGTTCGATCCTGATGTGAGTCAGAAATTTATTTCTGTTCCACACGTGATTGTGTGTTGATTATTTCTATATGTATGTATGTATGTATGTATGTATGTATGTATGTATGTGTTTATGTGCATATGTATGTGTGTGTATGCACTGTATTCCTGTGGTTGTATAAGTGGGCTTTCCACGAAAGATAAATCGTTACATAGCCACGTGTGAAGAAAAGACGGCTATATAATGGAGTGTTGCTAAAGATGTTTTTTTTTATATTGATACAAGGGGGGCAGTTACAAGTTTTTCATTATGATATATTTCTTTGGTTATTGCTGAGGAGTTTTATTTTCGTAATATGGCATTACAGACAGCAGTGAAATTTATCATACCAGTGAAAATTATGATGTTTCTGTTTTTAATTATGATGTCTTCTTCATTCTCATAGCTATCCTTACTCCAGATTGTATACTCTCTCTCTCTCTCTCTCTCTCTCTCTCTCTCTCTCTCTCTCTCTCTCTCTCTCTCTCTCTCTCTCTCTCTCTCTCTGTATTTATTGCAAGTTGTGTACTTTCTGAAGGTTAGCGTCGATTGGTTGGCTAGCGTGTGGAAGCGGGCTGAAAAGTGTTATACCATCCATGATCACGCAAAAGTTTCAAAGGCTGCCACGTCATGTATGATCAACATTTTTACACTCGGTCTGTGGATGAATGTTATTACCTTGATGAAGTATTCCCATTTTTTTGTTAACCTGGTGTATCATGTACTTTAGCCATAGTTAAATTCAGGTGTGGTTTTTGAGCTTTAGAATGGTTTTTAACTGTCATTGAAAGGTAATTTTATGCCTTAAATTTTTGAAATATTTTTCTTTTTTTTTATATTATTGTTATTATTATTATTATTATTATTATTATTTATTATTATTATTATTATTATTATTATTATTATTATTATTATTATTATTATTATTATTTTGGTTTGGGGTCAGTCAGTTGGGGAAAGTTTGTCATTCTTGAATTAATAATAAAAAAAATTTTCTCTCTCTCTCTCTCTCTCTCTCTCTCTCTCTCTCTGTTTGTGATGTACTGAAATATTTGGTGCTTTCATGTTTATTGTTCCTTGTACACCAACTCTCTCTCTCTCTCTCTCTCTCTCTCTCTCTCTCTCTCTCTGTCTTGTGATGTACTGAAATATTTGTGCTTTCATGTTTATTGTTCCTTGTACACCAACTCTCGCTCTCTCTCTCTCTCTCTCTCTCTCTCTCTCTCTCTCTCTGTGTGTGTGTGTGTGTGTATCATAAACACTATTATTACCTTTGTTTTTTGTTGCTAACTTATGGCATTGGTGACAGCAAGGAGCTGATAATAAAGACTAGGGCTTGTTTACGAGTAGGGGAACGACTGATGAGTTATTGATATGTAATGCGTGTGAAATTATACGGTATATGCCTATCGATTCAAAGAGAGAGAGAGAGAGAGAGAGAGAGAGAGAGAAGAGAGAGAGAGAGAGAGAGAGAGAGAGAGAGAGATTGTATTGGTAGTGATGAGGTTTTTCATATGTTCCTTTCGATTTATGCCTGTCGATGAGAGAGAGAGAGATTAACTTTTTTTATGTTCATTATTGTTGTTGTTCATGTTATTATTGTTGTCATTTTTGTGTTTGTTCATAGTGGATGCTGTTATTGCTTCGATATATTTAGCGTAACCCTCTGGTAACGATCAAGAGTTTTGTTTTGTTGAATTATTATGTGGTTGACTCTTCTGGCTTCATTAATTTTTGGCCTTATAAGCGCATATGGTTTTGATATATAAGCCGTATAATTTTTTTTTTCTTTTAGTATATATCCATGCCAAACAGTTTACTATTTACGACTTTTTGTCACTATATTTATTAGGCGAAAGCTCTGCTACCAAAGTTTGGAATTCATTTCCACTTTTTTTTTTATCAAAATGGTGACCTCTACACAAAAAAAAAAATAAAATTATGAAAATAAAAACAAGAAAAATAAAA
>NC_089791.1:22295887-22315887 GCF_040412425.1 Macrobrachium rosenbergii
ATCGATTCCCCCTTTTACTTATTATGCACACAAACAGAGAGAGAGAGTAAAGTAGTAGCTCACATCGATGCGAATCCTGTCATCAGATTATAAATAAATGAAGAAATCAGAACGACGAAGCTAAAGGTGAAACTTTAACATCGACAAAAATTTCGCTTTTCCCGACTGAAAGGCATCTGATATCTTCTGTACATTAACCGGATATCGGCGCTTGAGGTTTCTCGAGAAATCTCCGTAGGTAGCGAACCTGAGGCCCGAATCGCCTTTTGCCATCTTTCTCTCCTCGTTTTTGTTTGCTTCGTTCCCATGGCGCGTTGTTGCAGAGCTGGTGTTCTTCTGCCGTGTTCATTGAGGATATCCTGTTCTTTTGGCCAGAGACCTGTTGTTAAGTGTTCTTTGGGGGCTGTTATTTAAGGGTAGAGTTGACTCCTTTGACTGTTTTTTTTTTTCCTTGTTCTTTTTATCTTCATTGTTTTATGTTCGTCGTAGATTGGGAGATTTTACCCTTTTTAGCCCCCTGCCTCAAATGAGGAAACTGATATATACGTGGTACGTCATGATATTTACGCCGTTTTGGTATGATATTTCGGGATTATTCGAGGTTGTTGTTCTGATGAAAATACTGTTCTCGAGAATTTCAATCTACTTGTTTGTGTGTTTGTATGTGTGTTTTTGTATTTTTCTAGTGTTTCCTTGCTTGTTATGTGTTTATCAGGTAGAGATAATCTGCGTTTTAAGTCGGATATATGTTAATTGTTTTGTATTTCGATTATTTATTAAAAATTTCTTTTTAAATTGAACATAATGAAACAGTGTTTTCAGAACGCCATTGGCAAGAAATAGATGAAACTTGTAGGTTACATTACTAGTTATTCAGTAACTAATTAAGACAAGGTAGTTCCTTTACTATACGTCAGAATTAATGTATAAGAAACGCAGATGTAATATTGAAGAAAACTTAATGGTAAATGCAACTTACGATCATTTTCTGTAAAATTATTGTATAAAACTATGATTAAAGTGATAGTAAAACAGGTTGAATTAAGAAAAGGTTAGATAATGTTTTACAATACAGAATTGGGATTTTATAAAACGATAATTTATGCTCTACAAGCTCCAGTTATAGATAAAATAAACGATTTATTGGACTCATTACGAAGCATCCACGTGAGAATTTTACTTAATTTGTAACAATTTTTCGTGCATATATTATCAATTTGTCTGAACAGCCACAAAATTCTTCCGATTTATGAATAATTATGATAAATATGCCAAAAAAAAAGAGATAGGTGTAATCTGAATCGGCTGCAAGAATGAATAAAATAGAATTTTATGAAATTCGTAAAAATGGAGACATTTTACTGTAGTAAAGGTAAATAGTCATTTTCGAACCACTGCATACTGACAGGAAAGAAAATTTTTTGTCATTGGTAATGGCTCAGTTCTTAAATCTTCGTTGCTTGAGTGACGGATGAATGCTGCTTCAGCAAAAAGAAAAAAGATAGAAAAGGCATAGTTTTTTTTTTTTTTTTTTTTCAAGGATTGCTTAAATAACAGATTATTGCCGGTTTAAGTCTTGGTACAATATTTTTTTATCATAATTGTATTGCGTATGTAGTATAAAAAATTAGGGTATGGTGTAGAAAAGTATTTATTGTGTTCTCATCTATAACCGTGAGTGTATATGTATATATATATATATATATATATATATATATATATATATATATATATATATATGCATACATACATACGTACATACTTGCATACATCCATCCCTATGTATTAAACATATATATATATATATATATATATATATATATATATATATATATATATATATATATATATAGAGAGAGAGAGAGAGAGAGAGAGAGAGAGAGAGAGAGAGAGAGAGAGAGAGAGAGTACATTAAGTACATTAATTTTAATAGTAAATTTTGATATATTTTTATCATATTTTTTCCTTTTACACATTCTTTTTAAATCAAGTGAAAAAAGTGTATTTTGTGTCTCAGTTCTTAGATAACGCCGGAATTTTTTACTACCATAGAAAGGGTTTAATTATTATGCCGTCCGTTACGTTAGAGCCATAAACGCTATAAGAGACTGTGGCTGTATACACAGGTGCAAAAAATGAACAAGCCTTGTGTATAGGCGTCTTCTTCAAGGGCTACGCATCTTTCTAGGAATGCCAGGGATTACACATTAATTTTTTGTTGTTGTTGTATCAGTGCCTTGGATTATGCAGTTTTTTTTTTTTTTTGGTAATGCAAGGAATTTGCAAAGTTTTTTTATTTGTCATGGTAATTCAGTGGATCTTGCAGTATTTTTTATATGTTCCAACATTGCCAGGGATTGTAGTGTGTTTTTAATACGTACTGGCAGTTCCGTGGCTTATGCAGTATTTTTTATTTGTTCTGACATTGCCAGGGATTGTAGTGTTTTTTTTTTTTTTTTTGATGTGGCAATTCAGTGGATTTTGAACTGTTTTTCGTTTGTTCTGTCAGTGCCATGAATTATGCATTGTTTTTATATATGCTCTGGCAATTCTGTGGATTGTGCACTGTTTATTTTATTTGTTCTAAGTTACAGGGGGTATTCAGCGTTTTTTCGTTCTAGAAATGCTAGGGTTTAGGTTTTTTCAGGCTTTTATGGGGATTATGCGTTTGTTTTTTTTAAGGGAATGCCAGGGATTGCGCAATTTTCTCTGGGAATGGATTATGCCATTTTTGTGGGGTGCGGGGAGGGAGGTTAGGGTGCCTTGCAAGAGATTATGAAAATTATTTTGTTCTTGGGAGTATGCAGAATTTTTTTTTTTTTTTTTTTAATTCCTGGGACCATGCAATATACTGTGAGCTATAGGGAAAGAAAACAGGCATATGGGATAGAACAAAGCCGATTATCGGGTTAAGGACATCTGTAGAGCACAGAATGTGGGCAGACCTACCCGTCATTTTCATGACTGAAATATTTCAATTATGTCATAAGAGACTTAGCGAGTTTCAAGTTTATATAACGCACTCAGTTAGAATCATGAGATAAGAGTATTTTTTCTCCTACTTTACGTTACCGGAAGAATAATTTGGATTTCGTAATCACAAATTTAATACATCCTCTCTGTTATGGAATGGTTCTTTCAGGTATCTAGGAAAATGTTAATTTCATCATTTCCGCAGGTTTAAGCCTTGGTGTCATTACGTAAAGGAATAGCAGGATTGACGTTAACACCGATGCTCGATAAATGTGGATTAAGTAAATTGAATAAAGATTTATGAGGAAATCGTGTTTTTAAATACTTGGGATGTATCCAGAAAATTGCATTAAAGATTATATTAGATTAAATTAAAATATATATTATATTTGAGTATTACTTCAGTTTCTGTAATCAAAATGCACATTCTGAATACAGTAATTACAAAGCGCTATTTTTTTTTTTTTCAGAAAGGAAATCCTTATACATTTCGTAGTTAGCTTTCCTGTGGTTTTAATTTTTTTATTTTTTGGATATAATGGGAATCAGTCCTAGAAGAACGGAATCAATACTAAAAAAACTTTGTTCGTTATTCTGTAATAAGATGTCAGTCTTATCTTCCCGTCAAATCTCAATGGCCTTCGACTATTAGATATGTGGTGATAAGCAATATATGTTGATACTATAAATTCCGTTGGTCTGCTTCATTATCCTTTTGATTTGTTTCTTGCCCGTTTTTTTGTCAAGATTCGGTTGTGGGTTGGTTTTGTCATTAGCATAGAGTAAACCACATCTGAGTAATCAAGTTGGGCTGATCAAGTTTAATAATGAATTTACTTGAAGGTAAACAACAGGAAACAATAAAATTTTAGACCCTCTTACATCCAGTGGAAACAGTGAGATCTGGACTCTCTCTCTCTCTCTCTCTCTCTCTCTCTCTCTCTCTCTCTCTCTCTCTCTCTCTCTCTCTCACATTACTAAGTATATTATTATAAGCTACAGACCGGTACAAAAAAGACGTTACATGGCTTTCCCCATTTTGTTGATCTTAGAATGATGATGATGTACAGAAGGAGAAAAAAGAATTAAACTTGGTTTTGTAATCAAGTTGGGAAAGAGGTTGCTTCCTTGAAATTCTGTATTATGTATTATTTTAACATGTAAATTACAAGTATAATAATAACTGGCGGCACAGTCTCTCAGGTCACCGAGTTATGAGTTTTGCTGTGAGACAAATGAGTGTAGCGGACTTTACCTCCTCATTTTGACCAGAATACGATCGCTGTTGAATCTCTGTAAGTGAACAGGCTCGTTTACAGTATCTTTATGGCAATACCTCGCATTTGAATATAGTCTTGCTTTGCCCATTCAAGATGGCATTAGTTTCAGGTAAATCAGTGATGCTACTCGAGTAACAGCGCGTGTTTCCCCGATATGCAAATAACCAGGTTTCATTAGGATGGCCCTTATGGGGACCTCTTGCAACTCTTGAACGTCTTAATAGTAAAGATTAGAAAGTAACCTGGAGGTGGGACTGGTCTTAGTGGAGGTTTTGGGAAAGAAATTTTCCTCTTGACGTCAGATATGTTGTTTTATAGAAATGTGCAAGGTTATCGCGCACGTGCACAGATCGATTAACACACGCCCACACTTATGTATGTGTGTATGTATGTATGTATGCATGCATATACATGCATCTATATATATATATATATATATACATATATATATGAATGTATGCATGTATACGTGCATATATATATACATACATACATGCATATATATATATATATATATATATATATATATATATATATATATATATATATATATATATATAATTACATATATATAAATTCTTCTAGTTTATGATTTAATTTTTGCATCATGGGTTCTAGTCGACTTAAACCGGGTATTACTGCTTCTTTCAAATCTCTCCAATTGAAGAATCCAGTTTCATGTTCCTTAATGGGACATCAGGATAGCAAGATCGTTGTACATGAGTTTCATGGCAGCCCCAAGCGTGCCACGATTTAATCTTTGGCGTGCGATGAATTTTGACGTTACAGTTGGTATGCCTAGTCCATTCTCTCTCTCTCTCTCTCTCTCTCTCTCTCTCTCTCTCTCTCTCTCTCTCTCTCTCTCTCGCACGTGGTCATTGTATACTGTGAAAGTTTGCTTTGCAAGATTATTGCCGTTTAGGATCGTGAATGTTTGTCCATTTTAAATAATAGTCGGTTGGTAGACATAATAGACATGTTAGCAAAAAACTTACGGATTTATTTTGAATGAAGGTATTTACGGCGTTAACGACCAATTTTTTTTTTTTGTCGGCCTATTTCTGAGAATTAATAGGTAGGTCAATCAAATTCCAGTGAGATCTGTTTTCTGCGTCTGCCGTTTAAGTCATCCATATAAAATAAACGACTAACGGCAATTGCAACACCTGGAATCAGAAAGGCTTTATTCATGCAGTTATATCATTATATTCATTTCTGCAAAATGAACGTAAATACGTGTATTGCAGGTAACTTGTGCCCGATTTCTTTCCTACTGTCGGCGTCGTCTGAGTCCTTTCCTCCTTTCTCTTGCCTCAAGGCCCTGCAGATGGTATAAGCCTTATTTAGTCCGTAACCATATATGTTTACCTTTAGGCTGCATCCATTTCCAATGTTCCCTGGGGCTGTTTTTCGTCAACCAGAGACGTCTTTGTAATGTCGAGATCCCCGCCTCACCCCACAACAGAGTAGTGTCTGTTTATGTTCGTAGCATTCGAGCGACGTTCATGAAGGGAAAACCAGCACCTACCTCCTCCCCCCCATACCCCCTGCTGTTCCCAAAACCTCCCTCAGACCGTGCAACCCCGAGCCGACGCTGCTGCTGCTGCAGTCAAAGGAGTAGAGACGGTAGTAGTCTCGGACTCCCTCGCTCGCACTCTAACTCCGTCTCAGTCAGTCAGTGAGTCCCTGAAGGTGGGATGGTGAGGACCGAGAGGAGCACTTCGTTCTGCCGCCTCTCCGCATCCCCCCCCCCCCTCATTTTCCTCCTTCTGCGTCTCCCGCTGAATTTTGCCAGCCCTTCCCTCCCTTACCTATGGTAAAGTGCCTCCCCCAACCCCCGCCCCCTTCCACGAGTTTCATTCTCGTTTCGTGATATCTCTGACCGTCATTATACAGTTTCTGTTTACAGTGATTTTGCGGATTGTGATTTTTATGGTGTATGGGAAAGGGGCGTATTCAGTGCTGCGTACAGTGATTACAGAGGAATACCTCCTGTAATGTAATTCATTTTACAGGAATCTCATTCAGTGAAACAACTGCATAGTGCCTCTTGGTTGTCAGTTTATTTCGTAAACCAAATGAAAGTATATAATTTTTTATTATTTCATTTCCTAGTGAGTGTTGATTGTTGGTGTTGCAGCCCATAGAATTTTTTTTTTCGTGAATTCGGTGCTGTTCGAAAAGACGTGTGATATTCATGTACTGCAGAGTGTTGGATGGTATGAGTGGGCACGATATGAAATAGTTAATATTCCTCCTGTCGGTCAATTTCTCATGCTGATACTTGCGTTTACAGATTTTCCTGTTATCATCCACATTGGGAAAGTGAGACTGGTCCGTAAAAGTGAAGTCTTTTACGTTGCTGATTAAACAAGTGTCTTCATCACTGAATAGATTATTTTATTTTCCCATTCTTGCAACATATTACCACTCGAGTTTTATTGTACTTTAGACTTTTTCTCCAAAAAGTCATCATACGAGTTTTAAGAAAACTTGGATATGAATTGTTTAAATGTCAATGACCACAGAATTAGTTGAAATTCAGTCACCTTGATATAAAAATGTGAGAGAAATTCATTGTTAATGCACACGCATTTGGAGGAAGTAACGCATGTCATTGTTCTACTATTTATGCGATACCTCTCTCTCTCTCTCTCTCTCTCTCTCTCTCTCTCTCTCTCTCTCTCTCTCTCTCTCTCTCTCTCTCTCTCATATATATATATATATATATATATATATATATATATATATATATATATATATATATATATATAAAGTATGTATATATATATATATATATATATATATATATATATAAAGATATATATATATATATATATATATATATATATATATATATATATATAAAGAGAGAGAGAAAGATATATTGCATATATATATGTATATAAGAGAGAGAGAGAGAGAGAGAGAGAGAGAGAGAGAGAGAGAGAGAGACCTTTCATGTTGCTGTCAATGGGAAATCCTCCTCCACTCTACCACGCCCCCTCCCCCCTACTCACAAGACTACCCGGCTTTTGCTGTCGTTATTAGGAGCTATTCTACGGCTCTCATTGTCTCCTCCTGTCCTCTTCAGGGGAATGAGTCGGATTAAATACGAATATTTTTTTCCTCAAAGCTGTACAGTGATATACATGCATACATATATACATACATACACAAATATATATATACATATATACATACATACATACATACATACATACATACATACATACATATATATATACATACATATCATTGTACTCTATATATACATAAATTGGTAGAGAGAGAGAGAGAGAGAGAGAGAGAGAGAGAGAGAGAGAGAGAGAGAGAGAGAGAGAGAGAATGAATGAATGAATGAATGAAGATTTTTATCCTAGCGTAGTTGTGAGTCCAGTGGTTTCATTAATGTTAACACCAATTCCTCCCAAGCTACCCCTTTCTAAACCAAACAGTCCCCCCCCCACCTTACTTTTCCCACACTCATCTGAGGACCTTTACACCTACTCTCTTCGACCTTGTACACGACTATTTTGCCCTTTTTATACACGTCGGAGAAAACATTATAAAAACATAATATTGTATAGCGTCTCCCTCTTTTATAATTACAGGAAAGTGAAAATACTTGTACTTGAAAGAAAATACTATCAAATACAGTTTAAGTGCACAGTGTAACAATTGTGTGTGATACAAGTGAAACATACCAATAAGTGACAAAGTATCAAGTTCAGCATTTCAAGGAAAGAAAAGAAAGCGTTACAAAGATACATTCTCTTCATTATTTCCGTGAAGGCCTTATTATTTTTAGTAGTGAAGTTTAGAAGTCCTATCGTATTGTGATTCAGGTGCCAAAGCCATTTTTCCTTTTCCTCGGAGATAAACCCTCCTGTATGATTCGTCCAGCTCATGACGCCATATTAAGTATTTATCCTTAATAAGTATTCTGACTCCTTTGAGGGAAGTCATTTCAAGCATTTCTCCTTTGCCGTTGATCCAGCTTATGTTCTCTTTTCTCTGGGTTGACCCAGCTCTTGCGACGCCATTTTAAGCATAACTTTTACACTGCTCCGTTGGTCCAGCACTTCAGCCATCATTTTAAGTATATCTTTCATTAGCCCAACCCTTGTGACCTGATTTTAATCACATCCGTCTTATTGGCCCAGCCTTGTGACGTCATTTTAAATATCCATAGTGTTGTGGCGTCTCTCTATCAGTATTCCAGCTCTTGTGACATCACATTGATATCATTTCGACATCGACGACGTAGTGGCGACAGCGAGATCGACTAGTTTCTTCAGCACTTCGACGTGATTTTCGACGATCGCTTTTTCCGTTTCCATCCGCCCTCCTCTTTGACTCTCTGCTTCGTTATTCTCCCACAGCTTTGTTAGGGAAGCCGTGTCGTTAGGAAGAATCCACAGCGAGAGAAGAATGCAGCCATTTCTCAACTGTTCAGCTTCGTACCTCATCTGAGAAACAAGATTATAATATATAAATCTGCAACTGCAACGACTAACACTGTTTCATCCGGAGACAGAAAAGTCATTTCTCTTAAGATACAGCAATACAGTACAACTACTTTTGCATCTGGTTTGTCAATTTCATTTCCGAATTTTGGAATTTTCGAAATTCACTGAAATTGGTACTCTGGAAAAATTGTTTGGGTGTGATGTCATCAGTTATTTTGTTTTGGTTTGAAACGAGGGTGTCGATCAAGTCACGTCACTACACGTCAGTTGTTTTTTAAGGTATCGGTCAGCTGTTTGAGAAGGGAATACTGAGAACCGTTACTTCGCTTCCATCCATCCAGTTAAGAGAAAATACTGAGAATCATTACCTACCCGCCATCCAGTTGATAGAGGAATATTGATTGCCGTCACTTATCTGGTGCCCTGTTGAGGGAAGGGAGCTTAGTGCCATTACTTCCATACCACCCGGTTGGGCTAAGAGAGTATTATTTAGGAACCATTACTTAGCTGCAAAGGGTTGATTTGGAAGAAGAGTTAAAAGCATTGTTGTTCGTATCTCAAAGAGCAATTTTTCTATAAGGACATTGTTCATGCATTGAAAGATTTACGGATGGGAAATGTAAGAAAAACAAACATAGTAATATAAAGAAATAAATTAAAACTGAGACATGCCTTGGCGTCCTGGAAAATGTGTTATAATGTATGAGAAAACTTTTGGCATGTCGATAGAATGAACGAGACAATTTCCTTAGTGAACTAAGTGAAACAGGAAATCAGAGAAAGGAGTAGAAAAAATAACAGATAGTTAGACGAAGTCAGAAACGGAATCAAGTAAGCTTTAAGAAGCGACAGTCATCCTACTTGTCAGAAGGCGAGTGAAAAACAAAAGTCGAGCGAATTGAGTGCGAAGGAAAGGAGGTGTTGGTGGAGGAGGAGGAGGAGGAGGAGAGGAAGGAGCAAGAGCGGGAGTAACAGCAGGAGCAGGGGAAGGAACCTTTGCATCGCCGACGACCAAGACAGCAGCAACATAGGGACCCCGGACCACCGCAGCGGTTTGTGGTGTCCCTGGAGGAGGCGACGACGACGAAGGAGGAACGGCGGGAGCAGCAGCAACAGCACCAGCAGCTTCTTGGCCCTGACGGCTGAGAAGGACGCGAGGAGGCTCCACCATGCCGAAAGTAGTGGTGAAGCCCATCAAGCCATGCCTCGGCTCTCCCTCAAGAACATCATGGGGTTCATCTGCTCCACCAATCGTCAAACAGTAAGACCCCCTCCCCCCCTTCCCTTCCCCTTCTTCAAAGGATCCGTAGCCGTGATCCCTGTCACCATTTGTGATGGTCATTTATTTTCGATTGTTCCCCAGTTATTCACAGTTATTCATTTTCTTGGATAATGACGCCTATGTCTTTGTGATGTCATTTCATTCATTAATTCAACTGATGGCTATTCTCTTTTTTTTTTTTTACATCAAAGAGCCTCATATTTACTTTGGGTTTTGTTTTGCTGCATTGCATTGATTTGTATACCCGGGTGTCATTGTTGAATTCCATCAGTACTCTTTGGTTTACTCTGTTTTTGTCTTCTCCTCTGCTCCTTCATTTTTATGTTTACTAACCCTAGGTTTGTTTGCGCCTTTATCACTTAGTTTGTTGCCTTGGCTTCTTTCTTGATTGTTTGGTGATGCCTTTTGCTTTGGAGTGGTCTGTTCAAATGCTTGGTTGTGGATCTTGGGAAACTTGCACTCTTCACTTTTCCATTGTAATTAGGACCACTGTAAGTAAGAGGTGTAAGGTTTATATTGGTAATTTGAAGGTTTGTATAAACTAGGCACAAAGTTATGTGAAGAAATAAAATGTTTTTGAAGGGGTATGTAAGTTTGGTATAGTTAGGATGAATAGTAAATAACCCTTAGAAAATTTTTTATTATTATTACACCAAAAAGTTACGGATAGTTATAAAGTTCGGGTTATGGTTCATGGGTATCAATTACAGAGTTCTTGAGTCTTTAAAATAAACTTTTAGCTAATAATTCTGATTCCTTTGTGTAAGTCAATCAGGTTCCCTCCAGTGATTATTAAGAGAATGAATAAAATATTTAGAGGAGAGGTTTTAGGGTCAAGAGAGGGCAGTTAAGACTTTAAGGAGATTGTTTTGCTCGGCTTCTCCATTTTATTATTTTATTTCATATTTTCAAAACAAAGCCTCTCTATAAACAACAAATTTTTAAAAGACTGATCATCTCTCTCTCTCTCTCTCTCTCTCTCTCTCTCTCTCTCTCTCTCTCTCACACACACACACACACACACACACACACACACACACACACACACCTTTGCTTTGGCAATCTCTTTCTTTCTTTGACACACACACACACACACACATATATATATATATATATATATATATATATATATATATATATATATATATATATAATGTGTGTGTGTGTGTGTATATATATGTGTGTGTGTGTGTATATGTACATATGTATGTATATATGTGTATATATACTGTATGTATGCATGTATACATATGTGTTTATATATATATAAACACACACATATATATAGATAGATACATACATAAATATGCATATTTTTCCTTGCCAAATGAATATTGGAGTAATTCCTCCTTCTCTCACAGTCCACATTTTATTCATAGCTTACTACTTTCCTTCAGACTCCCGAAGAGCTGATCAGTCAAATAACGTTTGCCGTATTAATCTGCCTCGGATTCAGTCATTTAAGTAACTCGGAACACTTCTTGGTCGGAGAAGCCTTGCAAGTTCCTGTAATTGGGTGGTTTCAAGTTACGGTGTTTGTCCGACGTTTGCTTGGTTGATTGTGTGGCTTATGCGAGCGCTTGGTCTTCCTTTTCTTTTTGTTCTCCTTACTGTGCTTTTTTCATCACCTTTCGTTCGTTGGAGACTCCCTTAAATTAGATTGATAGTGTTAAACTTAACGTAATGTTTAGACCTTTGCGTTCATGAGATTCTTGTGCCCTTTTTTTTTTTTTTTTAGTTTTTTCCCTGACTGTCATTTTCCGCACCACGGATATGTTACATCTTTTTGTCATATTCTGTCCATTGTTCTTGATATTCTGTCATTTTCAGCATCCTGTCTTTTATTTGTGTTTTGGTTATAAATCCTGTCACTTTTTGCCATCGCCTGACAGTGTTGTCAGTCACCAGGAGACGGCTGCGTGGCTGAAGGTGGAGTAAGTATGAAGAATTCGACGTAAAATTATGTCATGTCATGTAATGCATTCATTATTTTTATTATATACTTTTGTCTCTTGCCATTTCAACTGTATTTTTTCCTATGTGTGCTATAGCTACAATATGGTAAACACTCATTTGTTATATTATACATGTAGATTATTATTGAGCTGGTCTTTAAGTGATCATGGTACATAAATTAGTTAAACTGAAAATCATACTTTTTACTGATGTAGAAACTAGATTCCTGTTTTTCTCTCTTTGATGTGAACTGTTTCGAAATGCTTTGTATTTTCGTTTTACAAATGCAGTCAACTTCATTTGAATATTCATCGGAGCTTTTAGCACATTTGAATATTCGTTGACGTTTTTAGCAAAGATTCGTGTATCGGTCGCGTCAGTGACGTGTTCGATTACACGAACACGACGTCACTTGTTGATTAAACAAAGTGATGATCTTACTCCTTTAGATTAGCATAAATTATTGAGTCATTTGTTTCCGATTCCACTCTCTTGATAGATGAAGAAATCGAATCCTTCAGAATTAAGTGTTAGTTGCTCTTACCTGTACACTGTTAACTCGCATATTTATATCCTTCTTCCTCTTAAACCTTGGAACTGTCATCTCAATTGGATGGTGGCTTCAGTGGTGCCATGATGCTTTATTCTGTTTTTCACCCATTTACTGGGTAAAACTGGTTGCCTTTTTTTTTTTTTTTTTTTTTTTTTTTGTTTACTTCACTACTCGGTTTCAATTTGTTTTTCATTTCTATAATTATCGGTTGTTTCTTTTTATTTGTTTTTCGTATTGTGACTAAGCTATTTTGCCAACCGATGGATTGTTCATTTTCAAATTTCTGCGAATATTCGATTCCATTTAAAAGGTTAAAAATCATCGTCAGTAAGTAGTGCATAACGTCGCTAATTCGCCAATAATTAGGAATTAAAAAGGAATGTGCTTTTGTATTTCGTAAAATTTTATTTGACCATAAAGAAATCCAAAGCTCTGACCAGTGCCCTTGCATACCGTTAAAATTCGCCAGTCGTTGAAATAGAAGAAAGCATAATCACTGCAATTTAGCAAATAACACTCGCGAGACAGAAGGAAAATCTGAAGGAACACGTCGCCTGAATTCAGTGACGTCACAAAGAACGGAAATCCTGTTGTATAGTAGCGTGAATTATTTCAATGCCGTCCGTAATTGATGTAATAGAAAGTTCACGTGAGGGCTCAAATGTTTCTGTGACGTGAGTGGAGCTTCTTGGATGTGCGTGCCAGGGTCTATGCTCCATAGGATGCTCCAGATGCCTCTGCCAAGTATCTCGAATGTTGTGGTTTGTAGGATACTAGGTCAGTGACGGGGGGAGAGAGAGAGAGAGAGAGAGAGAGAGAGAGAGAGAGAGAGAGAGAGAGAGAGAGAGAGAGAGACTTTGTCCCTATGAGAACAGGAAGGCATCATTCATTATTATTACTATTGTTGTTGTTGTAATAAGGACTATTTTACACATAATAAACTTACATGAATCTTGATGTACACTGATGGGAAATGGTTCTTCTAGTTTACAGGCAGTAATATTTCAGTGCCTTAAGTGTAAGTTTGCTTTATTTCGACTTTGAACCGAGGTACAAGTGCAAGCAACAGGAAATGGCCGTTAAAGGTGAATTAACTCTATCTACTGGACGAAATATGAAGCGTTGTATTAATTTAGAACTAAAATGTGTGTATATCTTGAGAGATAAAATTCTCATTAGGAAGTATAATGTATGTATATCCTGAGAGACTGAATTCCCTGTAAAATCCGCATGTGCTGGAATGCCAGATATTAAGCAAAGTAAAATTAAATCTTTCCTGAGTGAAGCCTCGCCTTTAGCAAGAATGTATGAATGAATAAATGAATAAATGAATGCTTTTCATACCTGGTTCACAAAACATACCTATTCCAGATATTCGCTTTGAGCACCATGTGTTTAGAACCGAATGTGGAAAAGATGAAATATTAGCTGTCTATCCTCATTCTAATTAATATTATAGAACCGAATGTGGAAAAGATGAAATATTAGCTGTTTATCCTCATTCTCATTAATATTTTAGAACCGAATCTGGAAAAGATGAAATATTAGCTGTCTATCCTCATTCTCATTAATATTTTAGAACCGAATCTGGAAAAGATGAAATATCAGATGTTTATCCTCATTCTCATTAATATTTTATAACCGAATATGGAAAAGATGAAATATTACCTGTTTATCCTCATTCTCATTAATATTTTAGAACCGAATCTGGAAAAGATGAAATATCAGCTGTTTATCCTCATTCTCATTAATATTTTATAACCGAATATGGAAAAGATGAAATATTACCTGTTTATCCTCATTCTCATTAATATTTTAGAACCGAATCTGGAAAAGATGAAATATTAGCTGTCTATCCTCATTCTCATTAATATTTTAGAACCGAATGTGGAAAAGAGATGAAATAGAACCGAATCTGAAAAAGATGAAATATCAGCTGTTTATCCTCATTCTCATTAATATTTTATAACCGAATATGGAAAAGATGAAATATTACCTGTTTATCCTCATTCTCATTAATATTTTAGAACCGAAAATGGAAAAGATGAAATATTAGCTGTCTATCCTCATTCTCATTAATATTTTAGAACCGAATCTGGAAAAGATGAAATAGCATTTGTTTATCCTCATTCTCATTAATATTTTAGAACCGAATATGGAAAAGATGAAATATTACCTGTCTATCCTCATTCTCATTAATATTTTAGAACCGATTATGGAAAAGATGAAATATTAGCTGTCTGTCCTGATTCTCATTAATATTTTAGAACCGAATATGGAAAAGATGAAATATGAGCTATTTATCCTCATTCTCATTAATATTTTAGAATGCTAAGGTGATATATATTTGTAGAACGATCTATGAAAAGGATAAAAGACCAAAACACTGTCGTCCTCATCTTAGGCTGCAAACGTCCCAGTCGAGGAGGAAGGTAGGGCCTCTGTTATCGCTTATCACAATGAATGCCCAGCTGTTCTCCAAGTGGCCGGGCTATTTGGTGTCGCCATTCCGAAATGCTTCAGGGAGGAGAGGAGGACTGGTGAACTGCGCTTGCATGCTTTCGCAGGGAGGGAATAAAGGAATTGGTCGCAGATGGGTTATAGAGAACAGGTAAAGGCATTATCGAGGAGGAGAATAAGTTTACAAATGTCACGGTGGAGTAAATAGAATAAATGTATAAAAAAAATTTAATGTGCTACTGTATGAATGTGCTTTGTGGAGAGGAAATAGAAGAAATAACAAATGCATTGTCAGGAGAGATTAAGAGATAGCGCGCAAGTATTTTATGAGAGGAAGACAGGAATTTTAGACATTTATTTTATGGATTAGAGAATAGCAGAAAAGCCAGAAAATTTTGAATGAGGCCGATATGGAAAATAAAATATATGTAAGTACAAATGCGTTCGGGAGAGATTAACATGAAATGTTGGCAAATGCCTGACAGAAGTGATATCACGAGGAAAATATACACAAATTTGTTTTGGAAGAGAGAATAGACGAGATGCTCACGAATGCGGCATGATAGAGAAAACAGAAGTGCGCATAAATGCGTTAGGGAGAAAATAGGCGAAACGTGCTCAAGGGGTTGCTCGGTGGGTCTCGTAACGGCCGAAATCGATGCGCCAATTAATGCAAGTTATTAGGTGCCGTGGTGGTCTTTGGCTTGATTTTCATAACATTCATAAGGTTTTTCAAGTCATTGAAGGGTTTCGAAATTGTGTGATTTGGCCTCTCTCTCTCTCTCTCTCTCTCTCTCTCTCTCTCTCTCTCTCTCTCTCGTTTGGTGTCAACAGTTTAATGACATAAATAATATTCTTCTCTCTCTCTCTCTCTCTCGTTTGGTGTCAACAGTTTAATGACATATATAATATTCTTCTCTCTCTCTCTCTCTCTCTCTCTCTCTCGTTTGGTGTCAACAATTTAATGACATAAATAGTATTCTTTCTCTCTCTCTCTCTCTCTCTCTCTCTCTCTCTCTCTCTCTCTCTCTCTCTCTCTCTCGTTTGGTGTCAGCAGTTTAATGACAATTATTCTTCTCTCTCTCTCTCTCTCTCTCTCTCTCCGTTTGGTGTCGACAATTTAAAGACAAATATTATTCTTCTACCTTCTAGACCCCAACTGTATACGTGCACAGTCATGCAATGTTTATGGTTTAAATGATCAAAATGATACGGAAATTTTCATTTATTGTTTCCAACGTAAATATGTGTCGCTTTTGCATCTGGCCGTGTTTCTATAACCTTCGGCTGTCATGTTGTGTTAATTCAGAACCTCCGATGTGGCTCGCCTTACATTAAGGTAGGCTTGCTACGTTACATCGATTTTGGCATGGGACCAAATGTTAGAGGTTCATGACTTTATATTCCATGTGTTCGTATAATGTTATATATGTGTATATACACATATATATGTATATATATATATATATATATATATATATATATATGTGTGTGTGTGTGTGTGTGTGTGTGTGTGTGCGAGTTGGGTAGCCATACATTTACCAATGTGTAGGACCGAAGCAGTACCCAAAATGTTCTTTTCCCGTGAATCGTTTTGTTTTATGAGTAATTTTACCAACAGTGTACATTGCTCTTAGACTGCAGTCCAAAGAAATTCATACCATATATGTATATGTATATATGTGTGTGTGTGTGTATACAGTATATACAGTATATATATGTGTGTGTATATACACACACACACACACACACACACACACACACACCTACAAGGATGATATGAATATGGTACTCTGTGTCGGTAAACTCCAGTAAATATGGAAATAGGTCATGTAAACAAAGCTCCGGTGATTAGTGAAACCTCATCGATTGTCGAGGAGGACCTTGTGATATCACAGATATTCGAACCCAAGATTGCAGAGTACGTTTTAAAGGGTTGAAACCAAGGTCAAACGGATTCACTTAGATTAGACCTTTCGAGAAAAAACAGAAAATAGTTGTATGTATCGTAAGAGTAACCGATAAGAGGTTTATGACCATATAACTTTGTGACACTTGAGATGCTGATCACGGAGAAATGTAGAATGTTATACTTCATTGTCTGTGTTTTTGTAGTTAAACAGCTATGTATCTCGGTCGTTTTGTAATATTCCTGCCATTTTGTAAGTTTTGTATGAATTTAAGAGGTACAGTGTGAGAAGTGTAGTGAGAAGGCATAGGAAACTTAGGTTATTGTACGTTATCCTTTCGTATTCTTTTGCATAAGAACATCTCTGATGAATTCATGGCTTTCATCACGACAGACGGAGCATCAGTATACGAAAACCTTGCAGTGATCGCTTCAACTTCAACCTCTGACTTAGGGTCATTCAATTTCAATGTCCCATCCTTTGACCTTAGGTCATTCAACTTCTGTGTTCCAGCCTTTGGCCTTAGGGCATTCAGCTTCAGGGTTCCAACCTTTGATTTTAGGTCATTCAACTTCTGTGTTTCAACCTTTGACCTGAGGTCATTGAACTTCTGTATTCCATCCTTTGACCATAGGTCATTCAACTTCTGTGTTCCATCCTTTGACCATAGGATATTCAACTTCTGTATTCCATCCTTTGACCTTAGGTAATTCAACTTCTGTGTTCCAACCTTTGACCTGAGGTCATTCAACTAATGTGTTCCATCCTTTGACCATAAGTCATTCAACTTCAATGTTCTAACCTTTGACCTGAGGTCATTCAACCTCTGTATTACATCCTTTGACCTTAGGTCATTCAGCTTCTGTATTCCATCCTTTGACATAGGTCATTCAACTTTTGTGTTCCATCCTTTGATCTGAGGTCATTCAACTTCTGTGTTTCAACCTTTGACTTGAGGTCATTCAACTTCTGTGTTCCATCCATTGACCATAGGACATTCAACTTCAGTATTCCATCCTTTGACCTTAGGTCATTCAGCTTCTGTGTTCCAACCTTTGACTTGAGGTCATTCAACTAATGTATTCCATCATTTGACCACAGGTCATTCAACTTCAATGTTCCAACCTTTGACTTGAGGTCATTCATCTTCTGTGTTCCATCCTTTGACCTTAGGTCTTTCAACTTCTGTATTCCATCCTTTGACCATAGGACATTCAACTTCTGTGTTCCATCCTTTGACCTTAGGTCATTCAACTTCTGTGTTCCAACCTTTCACCTGAGGTCATTCAACTAATGTGTTCCATCCTTTGACTATAGGTCATTCAACTTCAATGTTCCAGCCTTTGACCTTAGGTCATTCAACTTCAGTGTTCGAACCTTTGACCTTAGATCATTCAACTTCAATGTTCCAACTGTTGACCTTAGGTCATTCACCTTCGGTATTCTAACCCTTGATCTTGGGTCATTCAACTTCAGTGTTCCAACCTTTGACCTTAGATCACTCAATTTCAGTGTTCCAACCGTTGACCTTAGGTCATTCATCTTCAGTGTTCCAACCTTTGACCTTAGGTCATTCAACTCCAGTGTTGCAACCGTTGACCTAAGGTCGAAAGAAAAGTTGTAGAAAGGTGGGATCATAAAGGCCTTCAAAACTCTGGCTTTAAACAATAAAACATTCATATACTAATGCAGTATGTATGTATATATATATATATATATATATATATATATATATATATATATATATATATATATATACATATACATACTAGTGCAGTATGTATATGTAATGTGTGTGTATGTATGTGGATGTGATGTGTTGGTGTCGTGAATGAATTTTGGATTTCACGGGAACCGGTGACAGCGAACGTAGCACTGCAGGCAACGACCTTCGCTGTGCCTGTACTGCTCAAAATTCATCGAGTGGTTTGGATGTATGTTTAGCCGAGGACAGACGCCGGTTGCAGGATGCATACGCTGCTTCGAGGCAACTGCTGCAAAAGTCTGGATTTCTCTGTCCCGAAGTGCCATGATTTTTTTCTTCTTCTCTCCCAGTAAATTTTGCTGCGAAGACAAAAGTGGGTCAGGCTAGATAAGGCGTCGCTAAATAAAAAAGAAAAAATTGATTTCGGTTAATCTCCAGTCCGCAGGAGGAGCTTTTAAGAGTAATTAGAAGAAGAAGAAGGAGACAATTGGAGGGGAAAATACCTGAAGAAAGAGATAATAAGAAGCAACGAAGAGGAAATTCATTGGAGAAAGAGAAGGAAAGAAGATGTACAGGGATGCCGAGTGCGGCATGACCTTGACCCCCCAAAATCCACCCACTCGTGGATCTGTTTAAACCTCCCCCATCCCCACCCACCCCCACTTAGCCTCCTTCCTTCCCTCTCATGCATTTAGTCCCCCTCCACCTTCGCCTCCCCTCCCCTCCTCACCTCCGCAGCGGCTCAATGAAGGTGGAGGGAAGGATGAAGAGTCATGACCGAAGAGAGGGAGGGAGGGAGGAGGTGTGGCCATTCTTGACCGGTTAGTTGGCGAGCTGATATCGCCATGACCCGAAATCTTGTCACCTTCCTTCCCTCGCCATATTCCCTCAACGGGGATAAATTTCTGGAAAGGTTTTTGTCGTGTCTCGGCTAGTTTAATTGCGCGAACTTTCATCTCAGTCCTGCGGCATTCCTTTTCCATATTTTATCACGTGTTGGTTTGGTTCTCTTGGCGTCGCTTTTCCTTCTTTTTCATTCTCGTTTCCTCCTTTCTGAAGTTCGTGTTCTTTTTCCCCCGACACCTCCCGTTTTCTCGTTAGGTTTTGTCCCCTTCTAGTGGGGTGGCAGACATAGAATAGTTGCAGGTTTCCTCAATGCAGTAGTGCAGACTCTCTCTCTCTCTCTCTCTCTCTCTCTCTCTCTCTCTCTTTCAAAATCTTTTGCTTAGGCAGCAGACAGATCTTTCATCTTACCATCTTACCTTTGCTGCTACATAAGACGAATCTCTCTCTCTCTCTCTCTCTCTCTCTCTCTCTCTCTCTCTCTCTCTCTCTCTCTCTCAAACACACATACATACACATTGTAACTGCTGCCCTTCCAGCCGAATCTCTCTTTTTTTCTCACTTCA
>NC_089791.1:22323387-22358387 GCF_040412425.1 Macrobrachium rosenbergii
ATTATTATTATTATTATTATTATTATTAATCACGCTCATATAGATTTCGTGGAATACATCCATATATGTAGCTTATTATTATTATTATTATTATTATTATTATTATTATTATTATTATTATTATTATTAATCACGCTCACATGGATCTCGTGGAATACATCCACATATGTAGCTTATTATTATTATTATTATTATTATTATTATTATTATTATTATTGTTATTGTTATTGTTGTTGTTGTTGTTGTTGTTGCTAATCACGCTCACACAGATTTCGTGGAATACATCCATTAATGTAGATTATTATTATTACCATTAATAATAATAATAATAATAATAATAATAATAATAATAATAATAATAATAATAATAATAATAATAATAATCCCGCTGACACACTTCCTAAGATATTCCCGTTTTCTGGGAAAGACATTTCACTTGCGCTTTTTCACGCTCATTCGTCACGCTTCGACGCTTCAGCCTTGAATGACTGTATTGTTTTCTCATTGTGAAAGTAAGTTTTTAAGTAAGAGTTACGTCCTTCTTTCCCCGAAATATTCTGAGTGAGCTCCTCGGCTAGGCGGCGATTTTCTTATAGCCCTTAGGCTAACGGGAAAGTAATGCGTACTCTTGCCTTCAGGAATGTTGAGCCCTCCGGCTAATCTCTCTCTCTCTCTCTCTCTCTCTCTCTCTCTCTCTCTCTCTCTCTCTCTCTCTCTCTCTCTCTCTCTCTCTCTCTCTATATATATATATATATATATATATATATATATATATATATATATATAATTGTAATCATATATATATGTATATAATATATATAAACAATATATGTACATACATACATACATACACACACACACACACACAAAATATATATATATATATGGATATATGTGTGTATAATTCCCTTTCTTGCTCGGTGAGGCTAAAGTACGTGACGTAATCGAAGTCTTACAGTTATTGTTACGCAATTCGGTGTGAACGATTGGATGGAAGAAGATCGTCTTTCTCGTTCGTTCGTTTCAGGTGTTTTGGGACTCAGTTTTATCCATTTATCCCTTCTGATATATATATATATATATATATATTATATGTATATAATATATATTTATATTATACAGTATATATATATATATATATATATATATATATATATATATATATATATATATATATATATATATAGATATAGCACTTCAAGCATCTGGACGGTATGTAAGTCCCTAGGAGGTGAGCATGCTTTCTCGACCATCACTTATATTACTTTAGTTTTTTAAACTTTGAGCACACGCCTGTATATGCATAATCTCAAAATAGACCTGTTCCTATTATTTTAATAATTTCTTTCCTTATTTTAATAATGGAAAGAAATTACTCTTGAAAACCCCAAAACATAGGGACATTTTTGTCCAAGATCCCCCGAGTAATTTCCCTGATATTCGGCCCCATATTTTCCTGAGCAACAAGATGTCCTTCCCCCGGTTAGAAGTTTAGGCTAATCACGATATTCCGGGAAATATCTTGAGAGAAGAAGAGAGAGAGAGAGAAAAAAAAAAATACAGGAAAAAGAAGAAGGTCTTGGAACAAAAGAGAGATTCTTCGGTTCCCAGAAGTCTTCCGGGAAGGCAGAAATACGCCGACTGGAGATAATCGATGTTATTCCTGGGCTTGAGGCCGAAATTTGTCCTTGAATTGGCTCTTATGGAACTCTTATGGAAGGAGACGACTAAGAGGGTACCTGTGATTGTTTTTTTTTTTTTTTTTTTGGTGAGGTGGGGTCTATTAACTTATGAGTTACCTCTTACCTCTTTATGTTTACGCATTGAGTGAACAGCCTCTTCATCTTCCTCTCTTCTTCTTCTTCTTCTTCTTCTTCTTCTTATTATTATTATTATTATTATTATTATTATTATTATTATTATTATTATTATTATTATTATTATTATAGTATATTTACACTTACATCTGCATGGATTTTTTCACCATTTTAGTGACACGTGATAATGATATTATTATTATTATTATTATTATTATTATTATTATTATTATTATTATTATTATTAAGGATGTTGGCCGAACGAATGGCGGTAAATATGATCGCATACCGTGCGTATGCATGTGCACAAATCATACACCGCTTCAGCGGCACTGTTCCATGGTATTATCAACGGCTGGTTGGGTAAAACATCACTGGTTCTATATTCTCATTGTTGGCAACCTCTCTCTCTCTCTCTCTCTCTCTCTCTCTCTCTCTCTCTCTCTCTCTCTCTCTCTCTCTCTCTGAGATGAGCCTTTGTCTGCATGCTTGCCGTTAACGCGAATTTGGGCCGACTGGAACACGGGAGAACAATAAGAACACGAGCGTCTTCGTCTTAAAGGAGCATTGTTCAAGAGTGATGGTCCCGGAAGACCTTCCATTCTCTTTATCGCATCAAGGAACTGGAGGCAGAGATAAAAAATGGGCGTTATCATGCACACGGGAATTCGGTCTCCCGCGCTGAGAATTGATGGTGTTGTGGTAACCAGTAACTGTAAGAAAGTAACTTTTATTATCATTTTTCGCATTACTCTCTCAGATTCCCGCAGTAAGGTAGTGCCGTCGGTGCACCTCACATGGCGCAATGTAAGGCTTTGCTAAAGGGTGGTTGCACTGTCCCTTCGGCCCCTGGCTGCACCCATTTTTTAGCCTTTAACTTTGCCTCCATTCTCAGTTCATTTCTTCAGTCTTGCTGTCCAACACCCCTATTTCTTAGTGCAGCTGTGGGGTTCCCTCCCAATTAGTTTAGATCCATGTCCTCATGTCATTTATTTTCTGAATAGCTTTCTCTTGCTGGCCAACGACTTCAGTTCCGTCTTTCCAGTCTTAGCGCTGAATAGCCGAAAGTGACACATAGGTTGGCTCGACAACCTTAATTTCATACATCAGTTCTATCCTAATTGCGAGTCGATTAATGGTTCGCCATGTCTAGGTGTACTTTTGGTCATCTAAATCACACAGATTTGTTAAGGTTAATCACCTTTAAGCAGACCGGCTTTGGTCATCCAGAATTATACAGAAATGCGACAGGTTATCCCAATTTTATAAAGTGCAATGTCTGGCACTGCAACTCCGTCATTTTCTCTCACTGTATGAAGGAGAAAGACTCATCCTTTTGTCGTGGCGTTGTTTTGTTTCGTTGCAACGCTAATGAATAATTTGTATTATGCCGGATTAGTTCAGTCACGAGGTTGTAAACCATGAATTTTCAGATCTGCGAAACTGGGCGGAAATAATTTTTTTTTCCCAGCAGACTGATGTTTACGTATCGTTTGTCAATTTGTTATTTGTATATGCTGTGTATATATATATACATGTATGTATATATACATGTATGTATATATATACATATGTATGTATGTAGTGTGTGTAAGTCTGTATGTGTAGGTGTATGTGTATGTGTGTAAGTCTGTACACAATTTATTTTACAAAATCGTTATTTATTTTGTTTTTTTTGAGTCTGTGTAAAACGGTAAATCTTTTACACACACACACACACACACACATATATATATATATATATATATATATATATATATATGTGTGTGTGTGTGTATCTGTGTGTGTGTATATATATCATATACACACACACACATTTACACTAATGATGTTAAATACAACTTCACTGTGAACGTGAAGCAATTTAATTTGCGTATATATACAGTATATATACGGTTTTCGATAATTTGGGGGAGGTCTGGGTAGGTCTGGCAACATGAGTTCTGTAATCCTTAATTAATTGGGCGCATGAGAAGGTAATGCCTTAACTGTTATGTTCCATAACAACTAATGCCTGATCCTATTTATGGCAAGGAGAAGCCTTGTGGTCTGGTTCGTAATTTTTTAACTCTTTTTAGCTGTGCATTTTATTATTTTATTATTTTATCATGTTATGGGCTATGTGTTACATCAAAGCAGGTTAAAGAAAGGCATTATGATCTATTTCGTAATTATATTTTTCTTGGTCAGATGTGGATATCTTTCAGAGTTTTTAACCATCAAATATGATATGTTGCAGCAGATAATTTTATTTTAATTACTACTGTAAATTAGTGCGGTTCCCATGGCGTTGTAATAACAGGCTTGGTTCGTATTAAACTGGACCCCTTTCGCGATTTTGTCTTTTAATTAAGTTTTTGTTGTACATTACAGGCCTGACCTGCTCTTTTTTTTTCCGTGAAATCTTGCAAAAGAATATTTCTGTTAGCATTGCTGCTTTGTTGCGCAGATGAGGGAGGTTGGTAAAGTAGGACTGGTTGTCAAAATTATAATAGTTTACTGGAGGGTTTTAGTTCCCTGGGCATAGAAAAAAACTAGGTTATGGGTTGTTTGCACGGGCAGTTGGGTCTGCTCCGTTCATTTCTTCTCTACTAGGTCTGCTCCTGATTTCACTAACTAGTATCGTTCTCTGTCTGACCCGGATGACTGTTTCTTTTCTCTCCGGTAGCAGAAAATTGTATTTCATCGAATTCTCTTTCTTACAACTATCTTCATTTCATCACATACAGGTAATGTTAACCGTTTTGGTGTATAGCGACTAGCAAGTGCATCATTACTTTCGCAACACATGATGGAAGGTTAGATGGAGGGCCCCTCAAGTTGAACCTGTGCACCTGGGATTCCCCACATAAGCTCAGGAAAAGGCCCGTTCAGTAGGAATAAGAAAGTGGCTTTGTGGCTCCCTTGTGAACAAGAAATAAGGGCCTCCCTGTCAGATCAGGAACCCAAGGCTCCTTCAGAATCCCTGGAGGATTGCTTTTTAATATTAAATATGATGAAATGTAACATTGAGAAAAAGGCACATGACCTAGCTCCTACTTTCTGCGATTCCTCGAAGGTACTGTATCCATTCAACAACCTGTCCTGATGCCATTTTGGATCTCTTTGGATCTTGGGACTTGGTGTTAGCTCCAGTTTCAGTCTGTTTTTAGGTGATGAAATGGCTGTTGTAATGATTCTGGTATCTTCAAGAAATATCAGTAAATAGAGGCCGAGTTGTGTGTCTTTTTTTTTTAATATTCAATCAAACCAGAATCATATTTAGAGGCACTTCTTTGGGGATTCGATAGGAATCCTAAAGTACCTGGTCCGGCAAAGGAGCCGTCCTCCAGCGATTCTAGGGAAAGCCTGAAGGCCACTGCTCTTTGGAATGTGTTGAATCTCTGGCTTAGCTGGGGAACCAAGCAACCCAGTTTGACTGGGGCCCCTCTTCCTGGGTTTTCCCGCAAAAGCCCGGGGAATCTCAAAGTGGAACGGAGAACGTACTTTTATGTTGTCGTAATCAGAAAGGATGATACAGTGTTAGATATAATTGTCCTGCAATGGGAAGTATTGGACTGAAATTTCTTCAGATGTATTAACCCATCAGGATTGGTTATCCTTGAGCGGCCTGTGGTATTAGACTGAACTGGAACTCGGGTTTATCTAAATCACCTCCAGTGTCATAATGAGGGTTTAGCAGAAGCGTGTTCAGTACCACGCTGACGCCCACTGTCCTATGTTTTATTGCCGTGCCGGGCGTTTTTGCTATCAGATAAGCGATCGTCTAAATTTCCCGAGGTCCGTTTATGTAGAGTCATGCCACCTTAGGTTTCGTTGCCGGTTAGTAATCCAACATTGTGTTACCTTCCCTGAGGCAGTTGCTAAACCCAGACTACGCGGAGATTCATTACTCGTATTTTGTTGTCAAATAAAACGTCAGTCTGCATATAAGCGTCTTGTTCAATGTGGTTTTGTCTTTCAAGGATTTGCATGCATATTTTACTTAATTTACATTTTTTATACTGTGGTGAGGAGGATGAAGTAGGATAGAAATGCAAGGAGAGGACGATGAAAGAGTTGTGATGAAGAAAATGATATGACGTGATGATAAAATGATAACATTATGACGAACGCTTGATGATGAAAAGTTTGACATCGCAACAGGAATTCAGATTGCGCAGAATGTTTTCATTTCTGAACCATTTCAGTCAACTCTGCAGATTGAATTTAAGATATTATTGCCTTGCTTTTAGCTTGTCAGATTGCTGACGTTGATGCTCTAGGGAAGTCAGAAAATGGAATGGCTCCATTAACACCTTCTCTCATATTGACATGTCTTGAATTTAACATCCGTGCTCTCTCTCTCTCTCTCTCTCTCTCTCTCTCTCTCTCTCTCTCTCTCTCTCTCTCTCTCTCTCTCCTGATATCATATCGAGGAAATAGGACACTTCTTTTGTTAAAATGTTTAGATTTTATACTAAAGGTAAGAAATATCCTTATTTCAGTGTTGCACGTTAGCATAAACAATATTGGTAACATGATTCAAGACATAGCTGCCATTCTCTCTCTCTCTCTCTCTCTCTCTCTCTCTCTCTCTCTCTCTCTCTCTCTCTCACACACACTCACACACACACACACACACAGAATAAAATAAATGCCTCCGTGAAATTAAAAATGGGCGGCCCAAATTGTTAATAAAGTGTGATGGGATTTAAAAGCAAAATATTAAAGTTTACATATTTTAAATCTTCTGATAAGTATTCAAGGAAAGCAGGGCCAGAAGCATCTATGAAATATGTTACAGTTAAGTCAAGTGTAATTTTTTTCCGAATGACGCTTGCAGCTCTTCATAAAGGGAGTTTCTGTACCGTAGAGTTTATCGGCGTCACCCTTTTTAGTGTGCATGTTGTTTGCTTTGTTTTCCTTTCGTGTTTTCTGCTAAGTGACACAAATATTATGACTGTTAGCGTTATTAAAGTAAATCTGGGCCATGTTTTATTATAGACCCAGCAGAAAAATAGTTCATTTGGCAATTTTCCATTTGTGAATAAGAAAACGAGTACAAAAGGTACAATCGTCACTGGTGATATCTGTTTGTATTGCTTGTATCATTACAATTTTGCGATAAATCGTTACAAAGCATGTTTTCTTTGAATTTTTTGAAGATCATCGGTTGTTTACTGTCTAGCCCTGAGTCAGCATAAATTCCTTACCATGGCGTCTTGGATTTTGCGTCTTAAGCAGTGGTTCAGAGAAATCGCCCTTCAGAATTCCCTAAAGCGTTAGACAGTACTTTTTTTTTCGCTAGGGGGAGGGCGTTTGGGCGGTTATGGGGAGGAGGGGGGAGTTGCAGTTGGGTGTTGGAAATTCCCCGTCGAAGTAGGAAGTAAATATTAATGTTCCAGTTCGTCGTCAGCCGCGTATTCAGGCAAATATCCTGTTGTTATACATCTGAATCCACTCTTGCCCTTTGCTATTCCTCTTTCCTTTGGTAACAATGCCTCCGAACCTGTAAAACGACCTCCTCCCGGAAATAAATGTCTTTCTCTTTGGCCTAAATTAACCCCCTCCCCCCACTTCATCCATCCGTCACGGCAGTCTTTCTCAGTTCAATTTGAAGGTCAAGGTCAGCGGAATAATGCTAGAGGTGCGTCCGTGTTGTAGGGATTCCGCGACGTTGTAGTCGTAGCCGGAGTGTGTGTCCGAACGCCGTAACTTAACAACATCACGTCTTTCACATCCCCCTCTTGAACTCGCCCCCGTAATTTAGTCCACCCGCAAAACATTTAATTTTCACCTTGGAGATAACGGAGAAAGTATGGGAATCTGTCACTGATTCGAGAATTTTGTGAACGGTTGTGTGCGTGCTTGGTTATTGGTAACTTTCCACGGCGAAGGGAAAGAAGAACTGTTTCCTAGGTGAATTTATTACAGTGTAATTCTCTCTCTCTCTCTCTCTCTCTCTCTCTCTCTCTCTCTCTCTCTCCATATTCCTCTTCGCCTTCTACTTCTTCTTGAATTATTTTCTGTGCCGTATTTTGTGTTCAATGAATAAAAAAAGCTATTGATGCCACCTTAAGATTGTTGAAATTGTATTGTGAGTATATATATATATATATATATATATATATATATATATATATATATATAGAATATATATATAATATATATATATATATATATATATATATATATATATATATATAGTGTGTGTGTGTGTGTGTGTGTGGAATACTGAGATCCAAGAAGATCAAAAGATGTCCTTGTTTGGTTTACAAAGTAGGGTGAATCCCGTAATGGACGTGATTAGCAGCCGTTAACGAAGCTCAAGGTTTTTGCATCCGCTGATTCTTTCTGAGTGAAACTCAGAAAGTAGGACAGTTATTATCATTATTATTATTATTTATTATTATTATTATTATTATTATTTACAGCAGTCTTTATTATTGTGGTTGCTTTTTATTTTTTAATGCACTTCTTTTGCATTTACCGTGGGAGTTGTGTTACTTTGATAAATAGATTTTGTAATTGTAATATAAATGGACCATTTTTTAATAAGTTTGTTTTTATATGTAAGGTACATCTCGTTTTCTCACATACTTGATTCAGCATTTCCTACTCCGTTAGATGGAAACAAAATTTCAAGATTACATTATTTTCAATCATAGGTATTTTCTTATTTTCTTCAGTTTCAATTGAAGCAATATCTTATTGAAGGTTTGCTCTAAAGGTCTGGTGTTGCAACGCCAGTTGAACGGGGTTATCAATCAGACACGAGTCCAGTGGCATATACTGATATACTGTTGAAGGTTGCAGTTAGAAATATTGGATTTTTATCTCGAATGATCATATTTTTTGTCTATTTTAAAGCGTGCGGGTATCTTGAGAGTATTTTTCATCGGTCTTAACAGTTATAGATTTTGAATTATGGATAATCTCTCTCTCTCTCTCTCTCTCTCTCTCTCTCTCTCTCTCTCTCTCTCTCTCTCTCTCTCTCTCTGTTTAAAGTTACTGGCAATGGAAGAGCTTCAAATTTTATCTTCTCAGAAGCACCAAATTAAATCTCTCTCTCTCTCTCTCTCTCTCTCTCTCTCTCTCTCTCTCTCTCTCAATTTAAAGTCATTCTGGCAAAGAAAATCTCAGATTTTGTCTTCTTAAAAGCGCCAGATTATTTTCTCTCTCTCTCTCTCTCTCTCTCTCTCTCTCTCTCTCTCTCTCTCTCTCTCAGACAAAAATCGAGGTATATTGTAAATCATCGCACGTAATGTTTCAGAGAAGAATTCCTTGAAGTAAACTAATCATCACGAACTGCTTGGACACGTGTACAATACTAATGCTAGTCTGGGGTGTGTGTGTGTGTGTGTGTGAGTGTGTAAGTGTGTGCATGTGTGCGTGTGTGAGTGTGTATGTGGATCTGAAACGTGGGGGAGTTCGTAGAGTTAATGGAATTGAATGAGTTTCTTGGGTCCAGTTTTACTGCTTGTTTCTGTGTTTCAAAATCTGCTCGTGTTTGCATGTTAGCGTTGTTCAGAGTTTTCATTTAAGTACCATTAATTAATAGTACTTCATTGGAGGGGGTGGGTAGAGCCCTCGGCTAGCACGCTGTCGGCCCAGCGTTCGACTCTCCGACCGGCCAATGAAGAATTAGAGGAATTTATTTCTGGTGATAGAAATTCATTTCTCGTCATAATTTGGTTTGGATTCCACAATAAGCTGTAGGTCCCGTTGCTAGGTAACCAGTTGGTTCTTAGCCACGTAAAATAAATCAAATCCTTCGGGCCAGCCCTAGGAGAGCTGTTAACCAGCTCAGTGGTCTGGTTAAACTAAGATATACTTAACTTATAACCATTAATTAATAATAATAATAATAATAATAATAATAATAATAATAATAATAATAATAATAATAATAGTTATTATTGTCATTATTATACAAACACTAACAGAAATGTCCCGGCTGTGACCGTTTTCCTTGGAGAAAGCTCCTGTAATTTATTTCTCAGGTTAATCATTTTGGGAGTAATTTAGTAGATTGATGCGTTCTTTCCGGTGTCCTTAATGAGAATTTTAAGTGGTTGTCTCCTTCCTCAAGGTAATTATGATGAGGTGTGGCTGAACCATTTTGAGAATTGTAGTTATTTCGGGGCCATGTGGAAAGAATTAATGTTACCAGAGCGCTGCTGTGTTTATTATTCTCGTTTTTGTTATTAGCTAAGTCGTTTGGAGTACATTTTATCCAAGAGCCATGTGGGAGTACGTAATGGTTACTTGCAATTTTACTTTTTTTTTTTTTTACTTATTTGCAGAAATTACTCGTTGAATTTAGGTTTTGGTTGTCGCTGCTATTATTTTAGTTTTCTGAAAAGAAAACTATTGTGTAGACTTTGTCTGTCCGTCCGCACTTTTTCTGTCCGCCCTCAGATCTTAAAAACTACCGAGGCTAGAGGGCTGCAAATTGTATGTTGGTCATCCACCCTCCAGTCATCAGACATACCAAACTGCAGCCCTTTAGCGTCAGTAGTTTTTATTTTATCTAAGGTTAAAGTTAGCCATAGTCGTGCTTCTGGCAACGATATGGGACAGGCCACCACGGCCGGCTGAGAGTTTCATGAGCCGCTGTTCGTACTGCATTATTCCGAGACCACCGAAAGATAGATCTATTTTCGGTGGCCTTGATTATACGCTGTACAGAAAACTCGATTGCCCCGAAGAAACTACGGCGCAATTTTTACTTGTTGTTAGAATAAGATGGCAAAAGTCAGCAAGGGTTCTTGCTCGTATGAGTAACTTAGACGGCTGATAAAAAAAGAAGGAAAAAGGATTAGAATTGTTAGGAAACCCCTTTGAACCTTAGTGCATATTAGTTTTTGTGAAAGCGAGAAAGTAATGAATAAAAGGAAGTGAAAATTAACAAATTATAATGTTAGAAAAGTAGAAGCTTGAATGAACATAATATTCATTCATGCTCTGTGTATTATGTGCGTACAGTTAGATAATAACTGTTAGGTATGTAGGCATGTTGAAATACATTTTTTCCAATATATTTCTTAAGTACGCGTGTTCTCTCAAAAGATTTTAGATTTTATGAAATTTTATAAGGTATTGATTTGACCTTTGAAGTAAGTAGAAACATTTGCAAAAAAGATCATACATATATTTCAGAGTAAGTGTATTTTCCTTGAGATGAATTACCGGTGCTTTTTTGGGAGCCATGACTTGGAATCCTTGTACAGTGCAGGTATTCCAATTATCAAGAGAGCTCACGAACACGAGCATGCCTTAGTAGTTTCCGAGGTTTCCATTTCCTTCTTATTTTGTTTTAGATGGTAGATGGTTGGTCTGAGTCCAGAAGCCTACAACTTATTCTCTTTTGTGGTAGAAAAACGCCAGATTAATCTAACCCCACTATCCTTCCCAGTTGAATTCAAAGACCTGACATTAACTTTTTTCACAAATGATATTTTAGACATTTCATTCTGTTCCTTATTGATGATGGACGTTTTGAAACAATTTTGAGGTTTTGCTGGTTGATGTATTTCTAATACAAGTACAGTACCGGTCTCTTGTTTTGATTTTTTATTTAAAGTCCCCTTATTATTTTTAAGGACTAGTTTTTTATAGGCCAGCTTAATCTCGTTTTCGTAAGTTTAGTACGCATATATTGATGCATTTTAGTCTAGTTCTTTTCATTTCCATAGCTTTTAGATATGTCACCATTTAAAGCAGCAGTTAAAAGCCAAAGTCGATAGTAAATTTGAAGTATCTTTGTTGCAGTGGAGCATATAAACTTTCCATCATTTCTTTAAGTCTCGAAAAACTGCAATATAGTTAAGGAAGTACATATATATATATATATATATATATATATATATATATATATATATATATATATATATATGTGTGTGTGTGTGTGTGTGCGTGTGCGTGTGCGCGTGCGTGTGTGCGCGCGTACAAGTGTATGTATTTATGCGTGTTTTGTGCGAGTACCCACTTTTCTTTCATTGAATGAATAAATAAAGCTTTGTATATTTGAAATTGGTCATGCGAGAATCTATTCTAGACTATTGACTGTGATTGGATATTACAGAATTCATTCGATGGACAGATAGCGCTGTACGCCCCATAAGCAGCGGGACCATGAAGCTATTGTTGGTGAACGCGTTTACTTTAATTTCACGCTCTGTAAAGTGCAAGAAGAAACATCCTTTAAGACCCTTCCATACAACAGCGCAGCTGCAATGCGTCTGCAGCTGATTCAAGTGGATCCGTTAACTTGAGACGCGTTTGATGCTGAGCATCACTCAAAAAAAAAAAATAAATAAAAAATAAGAGCAAATAATGCAATGTTGGATCTATTCAGAACTTGATGTGGAACCACCACTTAGTATCAGATGCCATCAGAAGCCCATTGAGCATCCGTTTGGCGGGCGTGGGGCTAACAACCGCATTCCAGGAATACTTGCTGAAAACCGGATGGGTAGCACCAAGGCCTGTAGACCTTGGTAGCACCTTCTGGAGCCACCACCTGTGAGGGGAAAAATATGTGTGTATGTATCAAACAATTTATGTTATTGGATAACAGAAAATATATTGGGCAAATTTTATAAATGTTTTTGTTACACGTGTAATCTTTCCTCCTGTCTGCAGTTCATTTGCCAGTATGTTGTTTGACCTCTGGAAGGAAATTGTTGTCGCAAAGAGCACCACCGTCTTCAACACGATAAACCTCCCTCCCATGAGGCGCCGGCCCCAACCGCTTAGGTAAATCTCGACCCCGCGTCATGATGACGCAAGTGTCATTGTCGTGACGCAACGCGTCTCACCTGAGCTGGTGTGCACCATACTTGCGTAAGATTGATGCTACAAAGGCGGTGCCGCGCGAGCGCGTGTTCCGGCGTATTATCTTCAGACTTGCACATGTTAGCCAGTGCCCCAAGCACAGTTGAAGTGTTTCCCACGAGGCTTCGTTTGACACGGCTGTGACGAATCACACGACTTCCTTTTTGGTGTCTCGGCGTAATAGTTGGGAGGAAGATGATAAAAAGTGCCAGAAAAAGTGATCACACGACGTACAGGTACACTTTAGTAGCTCATTTCATTGCGACATCCCACTCGCCCTGGCACTTGAATTTGGCATGTAGGTTGCACGGTTACATAGATGGGTGCATTTTTGAGGTAAAAAAAAAAATATATGAAACGAAAGTATTTTGTTTACATTAATTTCATCGCAAGTTGTTAATTTCGCTTTGTACTGACTGGAGTATATTAATAATAATAATAATAATAATAATAATAATAATAATAATAATAATAATAATAATAATTATTATTATTATTATTATTATTATTATTATTATTATTATTATTATTATTATTATTATATACACACATTGTGAACACATTCATGTGTAACAAGTGTAAAAAGGTCATTGTCTTCTTAATGTAGCCGCCGCAGAAAGTCAAGCAACATTTGAAAAAAGACATGTGAACAGAAGTATAATAAAACATATAAATGAAAATAACATCTGATGATGACATGAAAAAGAGAAATATTTATATAAAAATGGTTTTGATCCACGCACGACCTTTCGGTATTTCTGAACAAAGGGATTATGACGTCATCGGATCGAGTACGTTGTATAATATTATGTTATTGTAAAATATGTATCGTGTTGGAAAAAATATCAAATTACATGACCAGGATCGGATTGGCGAAGCAATCGCAAACATCTAACAAAGGAAATTATAACTGTTAGCAATAAAAGTATTAATTTAGCGCAATAGATTGATTTTGGATAGATTTTTTTTCCCTTTCGGTCGAGTGATGCACTAACCTCACGGAATTATGTCACGTCACTTGCAACTATATGCATCGTTTGTTATATTATATCTGTAGTGTCATGCGCAATTCGGAAGTTGTTTTGGGTGGAGGGAGGCATTGTTTGCACTGAAGCGGAGACAGCGGGGTTGCATTGGGACATAAAAACAAGTAAAAAATGTGCCGAAGTTCCTTCGGTGCAATCGAGTTTTCTGTACAGCGTATAAGTAAGGCCACCGGAAATAGATCTATCTTTCGGTGGTCTCGGTATAATGCTGTATGAGCCGCAGCCCATGAAACTTTAACCACGGCCCGGTGGTGGCGTGTCCTATATCGTTGCCAGACGCACGATAAAATAAAAACTACCGAGGCTAGAGGGCTGCAATTTGGTATGTTTGATGATTGGAGGGTGGATGATCAACATACCAATTTGCAACCCTGTAGCCTCAGCAGTTTTTAAGATCTGAGGGCGGACGGACAGACAAAGCCGGCACAATAGTTTTCTTTCACAGAAAACTAAAAAATGAAAACTAAAAAGGAGAAGAAGAAAGAGACCGTATGGGAACTGTGATCAGAGTATTGGTTTTGTCGTATTGACAGTTTTCTTTTAAAGGTCAGTCCCTCTCTTGGGTAGATGGACCGCTGGCGTGTATCCCTGCAACATTTCCTCTCCAGAAATGTGTTTAGGGTTTGAACTCTCTCTCTCTCTCTCTCTCTCTCTCTCTCTCTCTCTCTCTCTCTCTCTCTCTCTCTCTCCAGACAATTGTAGTCTTTTCTTTTTAGACCCTTGTCACTTTGTTAAAAGTAGCTGTTTCAGATTGTGTCTGTTAATCATATAATGTCCTCTCTCTCTCTCTCTCTCTCTCTCTCTCTCTCTCTCTCTCTCTCTCTCTCTCTCTCTCTCTCTCTCTCTCTGCAGATAATTGTGGTCTTTTTTTTATCAGAACCGTGTCTCTGTTATAAATGGCAATTTAGAATCATGTCTTTTAATCATATAATTTCCTCTCTCTCTCTCTCTCTCTCTCTCTCTCTCTCTCTCTCTCTCTCTCTCTCTCTCTCTCTCTCTCTCTCTCTCTCTCCAGATAATTGAAGTCCCTTGTTTAGAACCATGTCTCTTTATTGTAAATGGAAGTTTCAAGTTATGTCTGCCAATCATATAATATGGTCTCTCTCTCTCTCTCTCTCTCTCTCTCTCTCTCTCTCTCTCTCTCTCTCTCTCTCTCTCTCTCTCTCTCTCTCTTTCCTCATAATTGGGAATTAACTTTGCTGAATACATGACCTTTCATGATTAATAGAGAGTTCCCCTGACCAGCGAGAAACTTCAGTCTTTTTGTCTTTCCTAGGAAGATAATTGTCAGGTTGCTGTTGATCCTGGGCGTGTCTTAAGTCAATAAGTGTTTGTGCTCTGCAACACTCTGTGCACCCCACTGGCCCGAGGTCACTGACCTCGCTGCTTCCGCCATTTCATTTGGTGTGTCCATTTCAGTCTTCGTGGTTGGTCTGTGGCCTAGATCATTTTTTTTTTAAATTTCCTTGATGACTGATTATTAAAAAGATGGTTTTTGTGAAACGTTATTAAAACGATGCAGTGGCATAATTTTGTATATTTGGTTTTTATAGTTCCTTGTTGACTGATTATGAAAAAATTGGTTTTGTGAGACGCTATGAAAACGGTACAGTAATATTATTTTATACATTTGGTTTTTAATGTAACAAAGTTTCGATGTCGATGCATCATTAAATGGAAGAGTATTGAAAAAGCGTGCAGTCTTTGATATGTGTGCTTTTGTGGCGTGCGGCTCCGGCATACAAGCGTTTGACCTCCTTCGGAGGTGCTTTAAGTTTTCAGATGATGATGTAGACCAGAAATGCGATATGCACATGCGACTTGCGCACTGATTTACACACACACACACAAACATATATACATATGTGTGTGTGTGTATGTGTATATATATATATATATATATATATATATATATATATATATATATATATATATATATATATATATATATATATACATGTGAGAGAGAGAGAGAGAGAGAGAGAGAGAGAGAGAGAGAGAGAGAGAGAGAGATATGCCATGTTTACCGTGCGGTCGATAGTTTTAAACACGTTCATTACGTTGTTGTACGTGTTGCAGTTTGCTTGGTTTTTCCGCTGTCTGGATTACAGAGTTTGTAGTCCTATGCCTTTCCGATATTGAAGTCATGAAGGCTTTGTTAAGGTTTTCAAATAATGATCCTAAAAAGGGCTTATGAGTGACTGCATATTTCGGTAAAAATAAGTATTATTAGAAATATGAATCTTCCTCAGTTTTTCGACCGGTCCAAGGAATCTTTTGTTACGGCTGAGGTATGATAAAGGATTTGTTCCAGAAAATCTGATGATACGCTGAAAAACTCCACTAACATCAGTCCCCAATGAATTCATGCTAAACATTCCTGTGGATTTAATAAAAGGAAGTTTGTAGTTGTTGAAAGCGATTTAATTCATAACACGCCACATAACTTCACTGGTGCGAGAAAGAGGAAACGCCTTCTCATGTCCTGCTAACATCTTCATATGTCTGTTGTGTTGATGATTCTGGCCATTGTTCTGCACAAGAGGAATTCGGCCTTAACTGCTGTGTCGATTTCTTTTGCACCTTTTTGCGAGATTAGACGGGAATGCTGGAGTGTACATTGATTAGATTGGTGCTCATGTTCACGTATACTGTATTTACTTATTTGTGTGTACATATGTGCATACTGTACACTCATGAAAACGCACCCTTTAACTTAGCTGTCTGTATGATTTAACTGTCGGAAGCGTCATCTCTTGTTCAGTTATCTCATTATCTCCGGAATGCGATAAATTCAGTTATCTCATTATCTCCGGAATGCGATACGTTAGATTTATCTTTTCGTCATGATAGGTCAGGAAGTATTCCTCAATGTTCCTCTTGCACTTTGCAGTGAAGTGCATAAGTTAGACTGAAGCTACAGTAGACAAGGAGGAGATCGATAGTTGAAGACAGACAGACAGACTAACAGGCTGACAGACCAACGAAATACCGAATAGAGTGACAGGCCACGTTTGGTGATATTACATCCACAATTGCTTTCGATGATTGTTTTGTGATAGCTTTTAAGCGGCCTTTGTGGAATTTATGTCAACTTACGTTGAGCATATCAATTTTAATGGCGAATGGGATTTTTAAATAATATTTGTCTTAAATAGGTTACATGCTGGTCACATTTATGCAGATTTATACGTATAAATCAAGAGCAGTTTGGTTGTTTTTACTTTGGGATTGATACGTAAAATATATATATATATATATATATATATATATATATATATATATATATATATATATATATATATATATATATATATATATATATATATATATATATATATATATATATATATATATATATATATATATATATATATATATATATATATATATATATATAAATTTCTCTGGAAAGGGGAAATTGAAAGTTACAGGTTCTCAAAATACTATCGAGAACTGAAAACAAAAGAACCTATAAAACATTGTATGAGTTAAGAGGAAATAATATGATGTCATGGAGAAGGAAAGGATTAAAAAGAGGAAATAATATGATGTCATGGAGAAGGAAAAGATTAAAATGAATGTAAGACAGAAGCAATTCGGAGCGAAAACCAGACGTCTGGACCGTATTTGCTATTCGTGGTTCTCGTGTTATAGGAGGGCCTCTCTTCTGGACATTATGAAGGAATTAGGGAAGTGAATCTCTTCACATCTTTTAAAAAATAGTTCCCTTTCCGCTGAAAATGTCATGTCAAAGTTATGAGAGAGAGAGAGAGAGAGAGAGAGAGAGAGAGAGAGAGAGAGAGAGAGAGAGAGAGAGAGAGAGAGAGAGACTTACCTAGTATTAGAGGAATGGGACTATTCTTAGATGCTAGACGTATCAGTGTTATGGACATATTTTATATTTATTTGCTGATGCTCACATGGAAAGAAAGATGTGAAGAAGAGGGCCTAGAAATTTTGTGATTTGGACTGAAGTACTTAAACGAGATTTATGCTGTAACTGGATTTTTTTTACGTAAACTGTGCCTGTTGACAAGGTTATTTATTTTATATTATAACAAGGTTGTATTATTGTATATTATAACTAGGTTGAATTTTTTCGGTTTGTATGCAAAAAGGTTTTACATAAATAAATACTTATAAAAGTCCCATCATACAGTCTTGAAATGTATCGAAATTTTTCAATTTTTGCAAGGCGACATTAACAAATCACCTTAAGTGAAAGCTAAATGTTTTGTGATGATAAGGAACTAGCATGATATTGAAATTAGTTCTGAATTTAGAATTTAATAACCCAACCGTAATGAAGCAGGGTTAGGTAAAATTGAGCCACCAAGAAAAACAGTTTTCTTTCAGTTTTACAGGTAGCTATTTTTTCCGCCCTAGTAACTAGTCTGCAAATTATCAGCAGCCGCAAAGGAAAGATATTTTTGCCTGCCCTGACCCTCATCAGGAGGCAGGGCACACATGCAATCCTATATCCTAATTGCTTCCGAGCCTCATCTGCATGACGTTTTATGCTCCGTCGCAATTCAGAGGAGCATTGACGTGCAGGATGGAGCGTGCGGGCCATTTATGGAGCGGCCGTTGGTGCACGTCCGCCGTGCCTTTAATTTTATGGCTTCATAAATCATGCGTCGAAAAGTGGTATTTTTTTTATGTGCAAGATGCGTGGAAACCGGGCTGGGTGGACGTGAAGGATCAGAGATGCTTCTTTCTTATTGTGGGGTGTGTCTAGGAAATAGGGACCTGCCTAATGTGGAGAACATTTTATATGGAGACTTGCCTGTCATTTAACATGTCTTTGTACAAATTGATTTAAAATTTGGGTTGCTTATGGTCGCCTTCTGTTTCGTATGCTTCATGTGGAGAACATTTTAATAATGGAGGGTTTATTCTTGGATAATATTAAAATGGGCGTAGTGAAAGAACGACGCATTTATGCTTTATTTTTATTTTATTATTTTCCTTACATTAGGTTTTAGTCTTTCAGCTTTACATTTTTGTAAGTATGGAGAGCAATGTTTCAACTTCTCGTTTTTTATTTTCATTTTACCTGAAAACAGTTCACATTATAAATGTTTATTATTTATTCGGCGGTTGGCAAAGCAACCTCATTTCTATTTATGCACAACGCTATAATTGATGTTGTTGCTACACCGGCAGCGTCGTAGGTTTATAATGTCAAATGAAGGTCGGTTAAGTATTAAAGCAAAAATGAGTGTTTACCAATCTGATATATGTGTGAAGCTATAGCTGTATATATCCTTGTTATGAATAGTTCCTAAGGTGTGTTTTATAACCTGTCCGTGGTGGGAGTTGTGGTGGTAAGGTGGATGTGGTGTCGGCTGTCACGACACTCTACGGGGTCACCACGCCACATTTCAATACTCTCGCTGAGGCTTTTCTGTTTATTTTATATTATTTAAACCTGGTATCATTTTCTCTTCAGATTCTTTTCATTTAAATGTTCATATAAATTCATATGATATCAACCTTCACTGAGACTTGTAGTAATGGTCTTAAAGATTATAATAATTTCGGGAGTGGGGAATTTTAATCTCAGTTTTCACAGTTTGAAAAGAATGAAAAAAGTTTCTGTAATTTCAAATTCTTGTTGCGTAATTCTTCATGTAAAAATTCATATAATGTCAATCTTCATTGATACTTGTAATAATTGCCTTAATGATTATCACAACTTTTATTGGAATTTTAATCTGACATTTTTCAAAATTTTGAAAAGAATAAACAAAAAATTGTTGTTGTTTCACGATGCACGCCAACAGTCTTCACAAATGCATACTAAAGTTCAGGGCCTTTAAGCCGTGAATGTGACCTTGGATGATGTCTCTTGTGGATTAAATAAGACTGGGTCCTAATTTTAGAAGTTAGCTTTGTTGTTGTTTTATGTAATTAGAGTAAATATTAAAGACATTCGTCTTTAAATGGTAATTACTTTAAGATGATTGTGAGCGCACTACATGAAGGAAATAATATTTTTAAAAGAATCTTTGGATTTTTTTTTCAATTTATTAGAAAAGGTGAGCGAATGGGCCAATACCTTGACGAATCAGCTCGAACATTTTGGGAAACATAGCTGTGTCATGAGTCTCAGTTAGTTAGAGCCTCTAAAATACCTCGGAGAGAGTAATTGAAAAGTGAGCGGAGCCCCGGTAAAGCCTCCCAGAAAAAAAAAAAAAAGAAAAAGACTTGAAACCACAAAAGGAGGAGAAAATCGTGACATGACGACGGGAGAAGGACTCTCTCGATCCCAACTCCCGCCGCACGAAGCTTGGACACGGACGAATGAATATTTCTGCATCCGTTTACTATGCCTTGACCGCAGCTTGTTCTAATCCCCGCAGGATCTCTAGAAATGTTTCTCTTGTATGTGATATGAGCGTGCATCTTTCGTGTGTGTCTCTCGGAGAATGTTTTGCATGCGAGTGTCATTTCTCTGGCTTGTATGTTTTTTTTTTTTTTTCACTGCTTTTTTATTTTTTTTTTTGGAATGAGGAACCTTTGAAGAAACTTCCGCAGAGTGTCTGAACTGTATTACCTGTGTGCTGCTTGTTCCTTGGGATGGCTTTCATAATCACTGGTATCATGTTTTTTTCCCCCCGTGTGAACACTAATTACACAGATGTTAGAAGCATGAGCCCTTGGGATAAAGGTGAGTATTACAAGACCTGTTTTCACAGCAGCGGAAGGATGTGTGTGATCGTTTGAAGGTAGTGAGGTCACTGTAGTGCTGTGTTCGTATGTTATTCTTATAAGAGTCTCTTTGTTAGCAGTTGTTTGTTATTTCTCTAAGAAAGGGCATATATACATATAACATATTTGTGTATTCCTCTGTTTAGGTGTTCAGACGTTATACCCAATGATAAATTTTTGACAATTTTTTTTTACATCAGGATTTTTGGAAAGGATCTGTTTTACACTAAAAAAAAAACCTTGGAAATCTTATTTTTTGTGTGATTTTGAAGTGCATAGGAAAGTCTTGGCACTTTCCTCGAGCATCATCTCACCGAGGAAATTTTTGGGTAGCACATTGCTAATGTAAGGGACAGTTTAGCCAAACAAACACAGGTCTTTTGCATCCCACACGGATTTTTGCCATGACCTCTCCCGCGACTGGAATGTTTTTGTCCTTAACCCCTGTGCCCTGTTTTTGCAGACTCACGCTTCCTTCCATTCACATAGGGGTGGAAAAGCAAAAGGAAGGATTCAGGATTAGGAAGGAAAGGTGAGAGAAGATCCAGAAGGAGGGTTTTGCATAATGATTAGCTTCTCACTGGAATGGAAAAAAAGCAAAGTGAGGTTTCATGTTGCTTTTCCTCCGTTTCCTCCTGTGAGAATTGTAGGGGGGTGCCTAGCGAAGGTGTGCTCGTGTTTTTAGTATTGCTCGCCATCTTTTCTCCTCCGGACTGTCTAGACTCGTGGAAATGCTGACGAATTTCGTATGGTTTGTTTGAAGTGCACTTGTTTGGGCATGCGCACACTGATACACGCGCGTTCAGAACATTGTTAGAGGAATGCTCACGCACACGTGCGCATGTACAGTACTTTCCCCGCCTCCGTACACCCACACAAACTGTATCTCTCTCTCTCTCTCTCTCTCTCTCTCTCTCTCTCTCTCTCTCTCTCTCTCTCTCTCCTTGTAGTGTTGAAAGGCAAGTATTCCTTGCTGTGTCTGCATGGTGAGGGACGGAAGCGTAATCTTGAAATATCACTGAATAAAAAAAAAGATTAAAAAATATTAAATTAGAAAATACTAATTTTTGAGTTAAATGAAATGAGAGTAGATGCTTCTTATGATTATGGCTTTAATATGGTATATAATTTATGATATAAAAAATAAAATATATAATGCAATATAATATAATATAACATATAATATAATATAATATAATATAATATAATATAATATAATATAATATAATATAATATAATATAATATAAAGACGGGGGTTAGCCACCCATCCGCCCTGTTGGGAAAAAATTAAGAGCTTTGGAAAAGTTGAGTCGAGTTAAACGCAAGGGCGAGTGACAGACAGAAGGTATTTGGTTTAATTATATTTTATAGAAAGATTTGTTGACGTAAGGGCTCTCAAGCAAGAGCATAATACAATTTGTGGACGATGTTACGAAATGGGGTTTAACGTTGAAGTCCGTTTTATCGAAACTTTATAATTAATTAATAATTTATCTTGACAACTAATTGATAAATGTCATTTGATCTATTCTTTTATATTATACACATTTTTATATATATATATATATATATATATATATATATATATATATACATTTATATGTGTATTATATATATAAATATATATGTGTGTGTGTGTATATATATATATATATATATATATATATATATAAATATATATATATATATATTTATATATATATTATATATATAAATATATATGTGTGTGTGTATATATATATATATATATATATATATATATATATATATATATATATATATATATATATGCTTAGAATCTTGCAAAGGTTTCTGTCAGGGTAACTCATTTCCCTGAGCGTTACTTTGATTCATTGCAAAACAGTGAACTTTTACTTGACTGGAATAGCTTACGGAAAGGTCTTCCTTTTGTTTTGAATGGTACTGAATTCATACGGTACTTGTGACTTGTACACGTTATGAACTAGATTAGATAGTTATGCATCATTTGACGTCTCTTTTGAGCATTTCACCACCGATGTGTCTTGCAGCACAAGTCTTCCGTGTTCGTAGGAAAGAGAATGTGGTTGTTCTAATCTCGCACGATGGTTTTATGTATTTTTTGTTTTTGTTTTTGTTGTTGTTGTCGTTGTTAATCGTTTTTCAATTCATCATTGCTTTGTTTTTGCAGAATCCCGCTTCCTTGCATTCACGTTCGGAGTGCAAAGCTTAAGAGGGAGATCAGGATTAGAAGGGAAAGGTGAGATTTGTAGCACCTAAGAGTCGTTCGTATAGATTAGGTTGAAACAAATGTAATGTTGAGAAATTGTGTAGCGTATTACTAAATTAAGTCGTTTATTCTGTAAGAAGGTTTGCCCGTGTGGGCGTCGTTTTCCTTTGTTTCACTTTGGTTTGAGTCATAGTGGTGAACTAATATTATTTATTATTTGCACTTAAGATCATCAGCACTTTTTCTCGCTCTTTTTCTTCCTTAATTTTTTGTCATTTTCTAATCGCGTAAATCTCAAGTAACTGACGAGAATCATTGAGAAATGTAAAGATAGCTTATAATCAAGAGTTATTTTGTATAATTTATTTTGTCATATATATATATATATATATATTATATATATATAATATATATATATGTATGTATATATATATATTTATATATATATATGTATATATATATATATATATATATATATATATATATATATATATATATATATATATATATATATAAGGCAATGCCAAGAAGGGAGTGAAACAACAGTTGTGCTAGGCCTTTCGACTTACTGTCCTTTACTTTGCTAAATAAAGGACAGTGAGTCGAAAGGCCTAGCACCACTCCATTGTTTCATTTCCCATTCCTTTATTTATATATGCATATATATTTATTTATACATATGCATATATATATATACATATATAGTATATATATATATATATATATATATATATATATATATATATATATATATATATATATATATATAATGTGTTTGTTTATGCGAGCACTCTGGCGATAAGTGTCATGATTCAAGCGAAAACAGATCTGTCATGCATCAAGCACAACGTATCAACATCACTCCATAGAAAACGGTCGTGAAGTTGATCACGTTTTCTCTCATATTAGCCCCCGCCGCTCGTCAACCACTACCGATTTCATATCGTTGACGCTGCCGCGTGTCTGTCGCCAGTGCGTCACCAGCTGCAACTGGCGTCATGGCCATGCACGTGGATGTCAGCATCAGGGACTGGTGTCGTGGGTATTCATGGAGATGTCACCCATCTCTTTAACTGCTGTCATGGGTATTCCAGGAGCGTATGGTTGCGTAGGAGGGGAGCGGTTGACTGAACTTTTTTTTTCTCTCATATTTTTATTCACGGTCTTCTTAGTTTTATCGCCGATAAATGTCACTCCTATTTTCATCTTCCTAACAGATTGATGCTCTTGATATAAGAATAATTCTTGTTCGTTACTAAGTTTTTTCTGCTGAGGGCTTGTGAAGGAGTCATATATATATATATATATATATATATATATATATATATATATATATATATATATATATATATAGTTATCTGATATATATATATATATATATATATATATTTAGTTATCTATATATATATATATATATATATATATATATATATATATATAAACTCATTTTAGTTATTTGATCTCTGTATATATATACATATATATGTGTGTGTGGATTCCTATGCTACTGGTACCACCGTATTATATGTGAGTATGTTCGCGCACATAGCTTTAATGATGTCCGTAAAGTGTCGTTTAGTAGTCCTCCCAGACTAACATCGATCTGTGGCATCTGACAGATGTTGGAATGTATCGATCGCTTGAGTTTTACATTCAGAAGTGAGTTTTACTTTCGATTTTTTTTTTTATTGGGATTACGACTAAGAGTTTCTTTGCGAGTTTTTCTTCTGTGTGTTGCTATATTTGTAAATTAATCTGCTAAAGTAGTTCACTCAAATTACTAATCAACACGATGTTTTTTTTATTCTAGTTAGTCCTGAAAAAGAAAAAAAAGAACGAAAGAATGAGATTGGAAACGTGGCCCGTGGGTGTTTTAGGCCAGCGCGGTCTATTCACGAATGCAAGTATCAGCGAACGTGCTAATTAAACGCCGAGCGAATACATATCTAATCTGCACAAGCCCCGTTTTCTGGGCCACCAAAATCAAGGTTGTTAAGGTACAACCTGAACGTTATATAATGTCTATAACCTTTTTTTTCCCCGAGTCACCTGGGAATCGATATGAGTCTGACCTTGAGATGCGTAATGTTATCCATAGAAAACGGAAGCGAACCGATGAGTTTGGAGTCCACGTAGAAAACGAGATTAATTAGGCTCTGCTCACCTGCTGGTCTGCTTTCAGTTATGGGGAGGTTTCTAACACAAGGTTAGCCTCTTGATTGGTTAAGTTATACGTTGTACTGACGTTAATAAAATGCTAGTTCCATGTGATACATGTTTTTGTTTCTCATTTTTATTGGGTAGAATCTTCACAAGGTTCATAGGTATCTAAACATAAATATGTACTGAGTCTCTTATGAAACCTACTGCGTATCACTCACTGTTCTGACTAGTGCAGCTTATAATGTTAAAGCCACATGCCTACTCTACCCCTCCTTCTCCCGCCTTTTTATTTATTTATTTATTTATGTATTTTGTTTCCTGACACAGATATTATATTATGAACATTTCATAGTTCACTAATCTCTAAGAATTACCTACGGCACAAGTTACCAGTTAGATATTTCCGCTTCGAGTTGCCAAGTAGCAGTATGTTCTGCAGATGACTATTAACTATTTCCCTGTGGTTCATTTTTTGTGCCGTAACATCTTCGGTAATGATTAATGTTCTTTCCGGTAGAATGCCCCCTTTGGCGTTCCTTCACGCTGTGACCCATATGTTTAAATAAAGCTCTTTTTACTCAGGTCTTAGACTCATTGGGAAGTAACTCGTTACTTTGGGAGAACTTTATGAAATGGTTTTCCTGCTGCTAATTATTTTTTTATGGAAACTCTCAGTATAATTTATATATATAAATATAGTTTTATAAAAGGCTTTTCAACGTATACATCGGACCCCGACTTTTTTCCACTGAGAAGAAGGCTATATATATATATATATATATATATATATATATATATATACAGTATATATATATATATATATATATATATATATATATATATATATATATATACTGTTTATATATAGGTCAGAGTTTAGTGGATTATTCTTTTTTTTACTTTTATGGGCTTTATCTAAGAGAAATTAAGCTGATAGGTTACAGAAAGAATATATAAGAATACAAACATATATTTTGTTATATACAAAATACGTACACTTACACACATATATGTTCATATTATGTATATATATATATATATATATATATATATATATATATATTATATATTTATTTCTTTCTGTAATATGTCTGCATGATTTATACACATAATTATATACAGTATATATGTGTGTGTCTGTGTACTGATATATTGTTTAACACAGACACACACAAACGTATATGTGTATGTATAAATTATGCAGATATATTATATTACAGAGAGAAGCAAATACAAATATATATATATATATATATATATATATATATATATATATATATATATATATATGTATATATAAAATATTGGACCAATCCACAGAATATTTTATCGAAACCCTATTAGCAGACATCAGTGAAGACAGCAACAAATATGAGCCCATAGAGTGGTCGGTCAAACAAGCTTACAGTTTTATTTGATTCGTAAGTGAAGGCTTAGGATGTGCTATTGGTTGCCATGTTAAAAGTCATAGCCATGAAAGGCATTGGGACTTATTTATAACTGCATTTGGTTTATGTTTAAATGCGTCATCCTGCTCGAGAGAGAGAGAGAGAGAGAGAGAGAGAGAGAGAGAGAGAGAGAGAGAGAGAGAGAGAGAGAGAGTTGCCTTTTTTACAGATGCATAAGTAAAATGGTGGGTATGTTTTTACGCACATCAAAAAAGACTGAGCGTTAATAAATGACAATTTGAGTTGTCACAAATGGGAAAATCTTCAGTGGCAATTCGGAACATATCTTTTTCCAAATTAGAACTCCAGCTCGTTAATTATGATGTCAGAATTGTAGCCTGTTAATTGCATACTTGCCAAAGGGAGAATGATATCGTGTAATTTCGTAGGATCAATAGTTTCCTCATCGTAGGTATATTGCATGCTGAGAATTTTATAGTGTTCATCACTTTTGTTTCGTTAATAGGGTTTTGGTAGAAGGGTAATAGGCGGCTGGGTTGGTCTGTTTGTTAATAATTATACCTTTATGTTTTATATACATATATATATATATATATATATATATATATATATATATATATATAGATATATATATATATATATATATATATATATGTATGTATGTATGCTCAATAGTTTTCTTAATGACGATGTTGAATTTACTCACTTGGTCTCCAAGGTTTTTAGGGATGAGGTTCCTACCTCCGTGCCCTTTTCTTGACTTCCAGCTGGGTCGACTGGTAGGCGGTAGCCAGAGATCGAACCACGGGCCCTGTGAAAATAATAGTGTTTTTTTTTTACTGTTTTATGAAAAGATTCAGTGTTAGAATATGAGGGTTTTTTTAAGCTTATACATACAAACATAAATACATACATTTTATATTATATATATATATTATATATATAGTATGTATATATATAATATAAAATGTATGTATTTATGTTTGTATGTATAAGCTTTATATATATATATATATATATATATATATATATATATATATATATATATATATATATATATTTATATTTATATATATATATATATATATATATATATATATATATATATATATATATATATATATATATATATAAATGTGTGGGTGTGTGTGTGTACACACACACGTGTCTATGTCTGTGTTTGTATGTCTAATATTTAACCTTGCACAAACAAGCACGGGAAGAAATACATTCAAAACAACATCAGAAGGTGGAGGCAGAATCATAAACGCGACCGTTACAAAATCAAAGGTCAGATTATTAGACTTCTCATCTATAAACAAGAGTTACAGAACGCGACGTATGAACCCTGGATAAATATACACTACAACCTGAGAAAGCAAATGAAAATAAAGCTAGTGCAGAATGAACAAGAAGGTGATCTAAAGTAAAAACTTTATATGCGGAATTACAGGGGAGGAGGATGTGGTAAATAACGCAGTTGTGCTGTAAACCATCCTTCCCCCGTCCAAATGTAATAATGTTAATTAACGTAATTACAGGGAAGAAGGGTTGAAAGTTGACATTGGGGTACATGAAATATGGCGGTGGAAAATCACAGCTAGTTATATATTTGGTATAGTGATCTATGTACGTTCGTTTACTCTTAGGTTAATTGGGGAAAAACTCACTTTGATCCTGTAAATGTATTGCCTAGTAAAGAATAAGTAAAAATATTGCTTATTAAGGAGTAAGTAACTATCATAATTAACGTAATATACGACGGATTCGACCCTCCACTTATATAGGAAAGTGTTATGTAGGTCTGATACTCATACTGGTTTATAATAGAACATGTCTCTTGCATCGAAAATGTACAGTAGGCAGTACTACGTGTGGTATCGTATACACGTCATTTCCATTGTACTAAGAAGTGATAAGAGTTGTTGTTCATCGGTGTGATAAGAAAATAAAAAAAAAAAATTGATAGAAGAAAGAAGGCATTGGAGTATTGTTGCTAATTTTATTTAACTCGCTGTTGTAATATCTATTCTTTTACCTGCGTGGGTTATTGTTTACTTTCTTTGATAACAAACATATGCATTCTCCGTGTAAAATTTATGTAAAGATCATTTAAACGTATGTAGTCATACGAAGTTGTAATGAAAAATTAATATTTACTTTTATATATATATACATATATATATATATATATATATATATATATATATATATATATATATATATATATATATATATATATATATATATATTCGTTTTAGCACAGTCAGTTCTTTTCCTGTTAGGTACCGCTGACTGTAACCTACTAATGTATTTTTAGAATGTTGACGGGTTTGAAGTTTGAATAGTTATTTTTTATTCAGATTTCTGTTATGTTAGGAGGCCCTTCTTGTAAACCAATTGCCGTCAGTCAATCAAATGACGCCATCTGTATTTTACTCTGTTTTGTTAAACATTGTTTCACTCTGCTCTGAGCAACGACATACTTTTCTGTGAGAGAAGATTGCGCAAGAAGATAATAATAATAATAATAATAATAATAATAATAATAATAATAATAATAATAATAATAATAATAATAATAATAATAATAATAATAATAATAATAACGCAATTTGCTTATAGATTGTTACTAAAAGAAAATATGCTTCAATTTCCGGTAATATTCTCAAGTTCCCCCAAACCCCAGGTTAATTGGGATGCGTTTATCCTTGGTGCACACCTGTGACATACCGGTGTCGTCATAGCTTTTAACACTTGGTGCAATGGAAGCTGGCCATTCGCCTTGATCGTCCCGTCCAACGCCACACAGTCAGTCAGAAAAGCAAAGCCGATATTTTTTTTGTTGTTGTGTTTTGGGGAGTCAGGACACGTTCCTCCGCCACTGCTCGTCATGCTAGTTGAAGCCAGACACCCCTCTTGTATCTCTCCCTCCTCTCAGTCTCTATTCCTCCTCCCTCCTTCCCCCTCCCCACCCCTACATCACCTCGCTCATTCCCCACACTGTTATTATTTTGTTTTAGTTGTATGATTGTTTTGCACACATACTCTCTCTCTCTCTCTCTCTCTCTCTCTCTCTCTCTCTCTCTCTCTCTCTCATCATCATCATCATCATCATCATACATCCCCAAATATTTTTTCATACATGACATAGCAATCTCTCTCTCTCTCTCTCTCTCTCTCTCTCTCTCTCTCTCTCTCTCTCTCTCTCTCTCTCTCTCATCATCATCATCATCATCATCATACATCCCCAAATCTTTTTCATACATGACGTAGTAATCTCTCTCTCTCTCTCTCTCTCTCTCTCTCTCTCTCTCTCTCTCTCTCTCTCTCTCATCATCATCATCATCATCATCATCATCATCATCCATCCATCCCCAACACATTTTTTTATAAACTGAGGTGATAGTCTCTCTCTCTCTCTCTCTCTCTCTCTCTCTCTCTCTCTCTCTCTCTCTCTCTCTCTCTCTCTCTAGGAAAGGAAGAATGAGAAAAAATTGCCTATTGTTACGTGTTTTTTCTTCACGGTCTCTCCCAACCAGGTTATTTTTTTATTTACTGAAGCAACATTCTCTCTCTCTCTCTCTCTCTCTCTCTCTCTCTCTCTCTCTCTCTCTCTCTCTCTCTCTCTCCCCTTACTATTATATGGTAGTATGTTTTTGACAGGCGCGTACTAGTTGCAGGGTAAACATAACTCAGTTGTATGTATGTTTTCCTTATGTGCTTCAGTTACCTTGTAGAGTACATTAAATTATGCTTGACCTATTATATTCAGTGGCGCCAGCCCTCCCACTATTTTGGTAGGTGGGCGGATGACTGAGATCTGCCCTTGACATATTCGTTTTCTAGTTAAATCATTCCTCCTCACAAAAAGAGGGCCGTTTGAATTGTTTAACCTTCTGAGAAATCTTCAGTGCCACTTCCCAGTGAGTTTAATGTTCACGTGGAATCTTTGTACCATTGTCGTCAGCCTTTCGTTTTTGTATGTTGTTTACCCCCTATGCTTTACGCTAGATTTGTTGAGTTATTGCTGCTTTTTTCTCGAATGTTTTGGTTTGGGAGTTTATCGTTTAATATGGTGCATTGGCTTTAAGGGGCGGGGGGAAAAATACGAGATAAATGTTATGGAATTATAGATAATCAGTTTATAAAATATATATATATATATATATATATATATATATATATATATATATATATATATATATATATATATATATATATACACACACACGCACATACAGAAAGAGAGTGAGAGAGAGAGAGAGATTTGTCCATAACATTGTCATGGTATGACAGGGAAGCTATATCCAAAAGACTTGGTCGATTTGAGAAAAAGCTTTAGAAAGAATATATGACAAGTCAGATTGCAGTATAGACTGAGAAATTATACCGTAATGGGAGATTACGGAAATTCTGTGCATAGATGAGATAACGATGAAGAGGAAGATGGAGATGGCTTGGACGTTCCCGCCATACAACCCCCGTGAGAATATTATGTGACAGTGTCAGCTGAGCACTTGTAGGGACCAGAAGCACTGGAAGACAGAGACCTGCCTGGATGAGAACGATGAGAAGGGAGGCAGGAGATGAGTGGAGATTTGTGGAAGTGAATCCACAGGAAGGAAATGAGTTATAATGATGATGATGAAAATTTCCGGGTGGCTATATGTACATTTTAATGAAAGCGTTCTTGTTCATATGCGCTTCTGTTTGTTACGCACTGTACAAGCATATATACTCATAGTTTGGTTGATATTAATTTTCGTTTCTGTCATTAGTAAATATAAAACTTAAGTTCGTGAACATTTTGTAATTACGATATGTTTTGTATGATTTCTCCTCAAGCTAAAATAATGTATTCTTATGTTAATAAATTTACTGAAAGGGCATAAATGCCAAATCATTAAAGATGAACTATATAGAAAAAAATTACCATAAAAATTCTCTTGACGAAAGAACCGAGCTATTTCGAGAGCGCAAGATCTAAAATTATGCGAATCGACATGTATCCCTCGGGAAGTAATTGAGGCCAATCTCAACATTTCACCCGCGAAGGCGACGTTTAAGACCGAAATTTGTTTTTGAGCCGAGCGTCGCGCGAGTGATTTGCGAGTGCCCATTGCCACTTGAGGGGTGAAGAAATTTTGGCATCGCCGGGCATGGTGACACCCCGGGGCGTGCAAACGGCTTTCCGGAAGCCGATACGAGGAGGGAGTGACGTTCCGCGTCGTTTGTCAAAGGGACAGTTATTGGCTTTTTTTTCATTATTCCTGTTTAATAGCCCTGATGAATGAAGATTCGGTGATTTGTTGTGAGGACATGCCAAAGGGCTCACGCACGTGTGCCACGCGCTAAACACGCGCGGGCGCACACACACACACACACACACACACACACACACACACACATATATATATATATATATATATATATATATATATATATATATATATATAGAGAGAGAGAGAGAGAGAGAGAGAGAGAGAGAGAGAGAGAGAGAGAGAGAGAGAGAGACCTACACGATTAAGTTTCTTCTTTTTAAGTTGTGTCAAAACCCCTTCTTAAAAGGAGGAATATTAAATGATTTCGGGAGTACTGAAGGAGGTATTGAGTTAAGTTGTATGAAAGACTGATCAGGGTGGTTGACCCTCGTGTTTGCGACTTCCTCTTAATAGAGAATCCTGAAGTATGCAAGCTCGCGAGAGTATTGCCCAAAATGGTATCTGTAAAACAAGTAGAGAGCTGCAACTTTACATTTCAGTTCCAGCTAGTCCCCCTAGGGTGTGAAAACTGGATTATTTACACGAAAGCCTTTTATTAAAATCTGATCAAGATGAATAATTGAAGAAAACATACCCGGAACACAAGAACGGTGCTCCATACAGGCACGGGTAAGTTGCAATTAAATGTGTAGGAGCTATTTAACAGATAAATGCCGCCTGTGACAACTTAACAGTAGAACCTGGATCTTACAAGGTTCTTATGTAACTTCCAGATAATGCTATTATTTATACTTTTAAGTCCGAAGTCCTAACAGGTCGAAGAGGTTTAGCTCCAAATTTTTCAAAAGCATAATTCAAGAAAAAAAAAAAAAAGGATTGTGGGGTAGATGGGAGGGATATCCCTTCTGGAATCACTAAGAAGCATGTGCATATTTATGTATATAAGTATCCTTATGTATAAACGTCTATAATATATAAGGAAAGCTTGGGACTTGTCATCCTGTCCATTTGTCAGAATAAAAGCGTCAAAGGGCGGATGTTGGGTTAAGATTGTTGTGGATGTATGTTGTTGCTCAGCTCATATTGGTTTATTTAGGATGAATAGCGTTGATTTAGTGGCAAAAATACATCTCACGTCCACTTGAATAAAAAATTACTGTTTTTGATTTGTCTGTTTAAGATTCACTCACTCAGTTCTTCATTGGCGGGGTAGAGCTCTCGGCTAGCAAGCTGTTGGCCCAGCGTTCAACTCTCCGACCGGCCAATGAAGAATTAGAGGAATTTATTTCTGGTGATAGAAATCCATTTCTCGTCATAATGTGGTTCGGATTCCACAGTAAGCTGTAGGTCCCGTTGTTAGGTAACCAGTTGGCTCTTAGCCACGTAAAATAAATCTAATCCTTCGGGCCAGCCATAGGAGAGCTGTTAATCAGGTCAGTGGTCTGGTTAATCTAAGATATACTTAAGATTCACTCAAATTTAAAACTATATTTATTCACCGTTCATTTCTCTCTTCACATTATGCATCTGATGCATAAGGGCAAGAAGGGGCCTCTCGTCGGGCTGCACATAGAACAGCTTTAACAGTGACCTTGGAAGTCTCGAGAGCCCCTTAAAACCGCTCAGAAATAATTACCACCATTTTGGGGAGGGAGATGATAAAGCACATATTGCCATCAGTTCCCAAGGTAAGCCTAAGGGCTCGCATGTACGTCAAGCTTGTTTGTTTGTTGTTAAGGGAGAGGGGAGAAACGTAGGTAGCAACAAGGGTATGAAATCTCTACCCAACCCTATTTATCCCATTTATTCCTCCCCCTCCCCTTCCCTAACCTTCTCCCTCTCCCTCCCTTCCCCTCCGACGTATGCCAGCTATATCGTTCGACCTTGAAATCCGTCTTTACTCCCACGTGCCCTTCGTAGGTTTGTAAACAAGCTATTTTTTTTTTTTTTTTTGGAGCCTCTGCTCTTCGCAAACATGAAAGTTTATTGTTTGTTTGTGGTGTATGTTAGCGCTTTTTTTTTTTATTTGTATACTGATACCTCTCTTTCTCTCTCTCTCTCTCTCTCTCTCTCTCTCTCTCTCTCTCTCTCTCTCTCTCTCTCTCTCGTTGAAGTTTTAAAAATTATTGGTATTAAATCGTTATATCTCTCTTTCTCTCTCTCTCCTAGTTGAAATCTTAAACTGATGGTGTTAATTCATTATCTCTCTCTCTCTCTCCTCGTAGGTCTCAAAAATTGTTGGTGCTCTCTCTCTCTCTCTCTCTCTCACCTCGTTGAAGTCTTAAAAATATTGGTATGAACTCGTCGTCTCTCTCTCTGTCTCTGTCATAGTTGAAATCTTAAAATTGTTGGTGTTAATTCTCTCTCTCTCTCTCTCTCTCTCTCTCTCTCTCTCTCTCTCTCTCTCTCTCTCTCTCTCTCCTAGGTCTTAAAAATTGTTAGTGTTAATTTGTTCTCTCTCTCTCTCTCTCTCTCTCTCTCTCTCTCTCTCTCTCTCTCTCTCTCTCTCTCTCCTCGTAGGTCTTAAAAATTGTCGGTGTTAATTTGTCATATCTCTCTCTCTCTCTCTCTCTCTCTCTCTCTCTCTCTTCGTAGGTCTTAAAAATTGTTGGTGCTAATTTGTCATATCTCTCTCTCTCTCTCTCCTCGTAGGTCTTAAAAATTGTTCTCGTTAATTTGTCATCTCTCTCTCTCTCTCTCTCTCTCTCTCTCTCTCTCTCTCTCTCTCTCTCTCTCTCTCTCTCTCTCATATGGAGATCTAGAGTGCGTGATGTTGAATCATTATTATACCGTGTATGAAGGCAGCATTTTTTTGACTGCAGTAAAATTTAATCTCACGCTCTCATTCGGCCGTCCTTAGATTCATGAGGTTTCCTGTGATTACGGTCACGCGAAGCCTTTTTCCTTTATCCGAGTCTCGCTTTATTTCTTTTGATAGATTTCGTATTTCCGCGTTGTATGTTCACGTGTATGTTTTTGTATGTGCGCCCGTGTGTGTTGAGCGAGCGAGGTGCTGGGAGGTGATGCACAAGGAAGTTAGGGACAATTACAGGGGATGCGCAGTCAGATGACAATACAAGCGTAAACGTGTAGGATTATAATTTTTACTGTGTGTATGTATTGTATAGATATGTGTATGTATATGTATACACATACATATATATGTACTGTATATATATATATATATATATATATATATATATATATATATATATATATATATATATATATATATATATATATATATGTGTGTGTGTGTGTGTGTGTGTGTGTGTGTGTATCAGAATGTTCCACAGATATATATATATATATATATATATATATATATATATATATATATATATATATATATATATATGCTGTAATGTTTATAAATTCGTGGATTTTATTTGCCTCGTCCAAAAACAGTTTAAGCAATGTAGTATATGTTAATTTACACTTGCCGATATATTATGTATTTAAAATGTGTGCAGATTCGTTTTTGGCTCGTCTGTAAATGCCATTAGGTACGCTTTATTTTCGAACACTGTCCATTAAAGTTTTAAAGTCTTTTAGCGTTGCGTCTTATTTATAAACGGTCCATGCAATTTAG
>NC_089791.1:22363387-22403387 GCF_040412425.1 Macrobrachium rosenbergii
ATATAAAATATATATATATATATATATATATATAAAACATTTGATTTACTGTTATTCAATCGTAATTTACCTTTTGTACAGAAGTTGCCAAATAGATCGTTCTCAAGTGAACATCATGATGCCCCTTTTTTCCCTTAGCAACTGTGAAAGCTCATCACCTGCCTTCCCTCACCCCCACCACCCCATCCACCCATCTCGGCCCCATCTGGATCAACCCTCCCCCATGTCCCATCTCCCAAAATTACTCCCCAACCTCTCCTTATCCCCTTCACTCTACCAATCCCCTCATCTTTACCAATCCCCATCAGACATCCCCACTCTATACCCATCCCTCTGTTGATATCCCCTCTCCTATCATCCAATCCTCTTCTCTTCTCCCCCCCCCCACCATCCAGCAACAGAGTTGACGCGAGCCAAAAGGGAGTTAATATTATATTTTTTCTTCCCTTTCCTAACTGATGGGAGACGCTTCTCCTAAAAATGTCTGGAAATTGTCCTTATCTTGTTAGCGAGGGACTTTTTCGGCGAGAAAATGGGTTCTCTTAATGGCAGGGAATTGTTGCCGGGTTATTCGCCTTTTCTCTGATTGATGGGAGACCTTCTATTGGGGCGAGATTGGGTCACGTGGTCAATGGGCCACTCACTGTATTGTGTCGTTGCCGTTTAAGTTAGCACACCTTTTTTCTTTTTCTTCTTCTTCTTGGTATTTCATTTTCTTTGTTGTTAGATGGGATGGTGTTTAAGGTTGGTCTATATCTCGGCAGCGTTTTTTTTTTTTGGGGCTTATTTTGTGTCAGTCTTTCTTATTAGTTTATTTTCTGTTTTTCTGTGTAATAATTTTATGTGATGCCATTATTTAATTTATTGATGTAAATGATGTTATGAGGTGATGTACACTACTTTCAAAGTCTCCTGTTTTTTTTATACATTTTCCTATAATCTCTTTAAGTTTTTTAATCGAACCTATGGGAAATCACTATTGTAAATTTCGTGAATATTCGCAGTATATGTCTGCATTACATAATGAGATGGTTCACGCTTTCTAAAAAAAAAAAAAAAGATGATAATGTTCTTCGGTAACGGTCATTTATGCCTGACCTGACATGAACGTATAATATACAGTTGGTGTTAATCACGTCTCCATACCCCCCACTGCAACCCCAACCCCCTTTATTCTTCTCTGACAATCGACGGTTTTTTGTGTAATGGAAGAATGTGCAAGAGAGAGAGAGAGAGAGAGAGAGAGAGAGAGAGAGAGAGAGAGAGAGAGAAGATCTTCGCCATATCTTAAGACTCTTAAGGGACAGTCCTTTCGAGAGAGTTGTTATTGTTGTTAAACTTCAGCTTCACTTGTTTTCGTCCTTGTTTCATGTAGCAATTCGGTTCCTCACAGATGGTACGAGTACGTGTACACTCTGTACTGATTGTCCCCCTTTTTTTTTTATTGATAGTAGCGACTTTTGTCTGGAGGGTTTTACGAGTCACTTAACCTTTTAGATGTAAGTTATTATTAATTCATACTTAATTTGATATATATATATATATATATATATATATATATATATATTCATATATATATATATATATATATTATATATGTATATATAATATATATATATACATATATACATATATATGCCCAAAAACTTAAATGATTCTGTTTTCATCAGCCATACAAAAGTGCGACTTCAAATTATATATATATATATATATATATATATATATATATATATATATATATATATATATATATATGTCATTTATATGTGTGTGTATTCATATATATTTGCAGTTGCTCTTTTATAAGACTGATAAAATCGGAGAATCAATTTTGACTTTTTGGACTTTGGTGTGTTGCATGATTATAAGAGCATAATAATCTCATTTTCACAAGCAGCCATTGCAAACAACGCCACTCAGTCTTGTTTTAATCTAATAGTGATAAATGGCGGATCAGAAATAAATAGAAAGATGGATAGAAAGATGGAGATACAAGAAGGCTAAGACATATAGGCTGAAGATAGTATCAAAAAGATGTAGAGGTGTATACACACAAAAAGAGACCTGATGATAATGACCCAGATAGCTGCCTTTTGCCTCCCGACCGTATCGGGGCCCGGAGGAATTCCCTTATCTGCTGTTTATGATAAAGTTCAAATGAAATCGGAGAAAACAACCCTTGAGTTACTAGGTATTTATTTCCCGGGCCACCTGTCCCCCGTCTGTTTCCGTTGATGTATTGGTTTTGCCAAATCGTCCTCTTCCGTTTTAATCGCGTCTTGTTGGAAGGAATAAGACGTGTTTGGTTTAATCACTTCCCAGTAGGGATGCTTCTGAGTCTCTCTCTCTCTCTCTCTCTCTCTCTCTCTCTCTCTCTCTCTCTCTCTCTCTCTCTGTTTGAGTTCGACCAGTTATCATTAAAGGCGGTTTGGTAGAAGTTGGCAATTATAATTCAGCCCCATAAATGAAACATATAAATGTTAATACTTATTTGAAGAAACGATGATGTCACAGTTCTTCCCTGAGAATATTGAGTCAAGTTCTTATATTAGGCTAATTTGTGTGTGTATATTATATATATATATATATATATATATATATATATATATATATATATATATAATATCAGCATATACATACATACCATATATATATATATATATATATATATATATATATATATATATATATATATATGTGTGTGTGTGTGTGTGTGTAATACGCTCATTATTGAAAATTGCCGATTATTGAAAATCGGCAATGAAATGCCTATTATTGAGAATGAGCAAGTTGATTTCGCCGATTATATAAAATGAGCAATTTTTCTTGCCTAGTATTTAAAATCAGCAGGGTTTCAAAACTCGGCAAGACCATTTTGCCGAATATTGATAAATCGACTACTATACCATCTGTAATTAATGACACTATTTTTAACTTTCAATGTTTGAAGATGAAGAGGTTCCAGAGCAACCTGAAAGTGAAAAGGGTTTGCAGTGTATTGAAGAAAGGGTTAATGCCATCGAAGCTATGGGAAAATGTCGACATTAGTCAGGCTCAATCCGCATCAAAGATGATCCGTAGGGGTATGAGGATGCAGGAATCACTGCAGGTAGAAGACAACGCTACTCTAAGAATTCCAGATGTTGATCAGGGTCCTTCAGACCCTAAAAACTTACTAGTAGTTGTGCTGTCCAAGGAAAATGACATGTATCGTTTAGGGTGCAAAGAAGGCACCTTAAATTCTTGCTTTCCTAGAGCTGATTTAGATAAAATTGGTGAAAAACTACTTAAAGTGGCTGATGTACCAGACATCCACGTTACTTCAGAGCTGCGGTAACTCGATCCACTGGTGGCCAAGGTTACTAGAAATGTAACTGCAAATTAGATTGTATTTCTCAAGATGTAGCTGTAGTAGAAAGAAAATGAAGTGTAACTCTAGGTGCCATCCTAGCAACAGCTGTAAGAATGTTTAGTTTTTATTTTGTTTCTTTATATAAAGTAGATATAGATTAGTTAATTTTTTATCGTCGGTGAATTATTTGCCAATTATTTGGTGAAGGTTGATAAGTCAGTATTCTAATAATATTGTTATGTTACAAAATAAATTGTATTATCTGTGTTTTCAGTGTTTATTTGAATTTCCAAATTAATTGCTTATGAAGAAAAAACGGACATTATAATAGAATTAAAAATAGATGATGGCTGTTATAAATGAGTGTATTACAGTAAACATTCTTAAACTGTTATTAAACTAGAGAGTCATTATGGTCTACATTAGTTTGCTTAGAGCTTAGAATGAACCTTCCAGCTGTCAAAATTGAATACTGGTTGTTTGAAACACTTAAGTTACAATATTTTCAATATTCGGCAACGTTATCAATATTCAGCAAAACGTGTTGCCTAATATATAAAATGAGCAATATTTTGCCCATTATTGAAAATTTTAATTAGGGCCCTTGCTGATTATGTAAAATGAATTTTTTGCCGATAATCGGCAATTTTCAATAATGACGTAACATATATATATATATATATATATATATATATATATATATATATATATATATATATATATATATATATATACCATAGCCTGCCTCTCGAGGGCGAGAGAGGAGATAGAGAAATTATATTTATTAGTGTAATGACTTGAATGAAATGGATGATCACTCAACGACGACGACCAACTTCGAATTTCATATCATTCGGGTAAAGCTGTTAGTAGTTCATTGACTTTTTAACCTTCCGTCACCGACTTTGGTCAGTAGGCTATATAAGAAGTCACTATGACAGAAATCAAAAAATGTGGGTGGTGTAGCTTCACCGGGCCATATATCATCACGGGCCTTTGCCAAAAAGTGGTAGGACCTTCAGAGACGATAGATAAAGAAAAAGCGCCATTTGTGGATGGTTTAGCTTCACCGGGCCATATATCATCACAGGCCTTCGTCCAAAAAGTGGTAGGTTGATAAAGGTTAACAGGGGCCTTTTTTTAAACCTTCGGTGACTATGAATTCATTTGCAAAAACAAATTCATTTTCTGTACTCTGGTAAAGTCCAGAAACGGCCGAACACCCTGAGTTTACTCGGCGTTAAAGGAAAATCCTTGTTACAAAATGGGTAAGGCAGAAGAAGTCGATAGTGGAGGACCACGGCCACCAGATCAGGGTAGCTGGATCCTTCTAAACCAGACTAAATCTTAAAATCTCTCCTAATGTGCCCCTAAGGTTCGCAGGTGTATGGCTGAGGGATACCAAAACCACGTAGATTTCATCTTGGAAATCTCTGGGTTCATTTTATCTGTATTTACTCGTTATTTTTATCAGATCGCAGTCATTTCCTCACTCTCTTTCTGGCTTTTCTTATTTTGTCATGTTATAGACCAAGGAGGTCTATAGATGGAGCTGGAAAGGTGATTGGTTTTCGAAATAATAATAATAATAATAATAATAATAATAATAATAATAATAATAATAATAATAATAATAATAATAATAATAATGTGTATGAAAAAAACAAGCTAAATGATTTTTGTTGGATAAATCTTTCTCATATTTTCTTCTCAAAAAATTGTTAATCAATTATGTTTATGTTGTGCACTTGTAATGGACCTTTTATCTTGTTTATCACTAGCGTGAGAATATCGGCATTTCCTTATTGAAAGACAATAATGTTCGCGGATTCTATATTCGTGTTTTTACAAGATACGTTACCTAGGAACCTTCTTTGCCTCATTTAAAAGGCCCATGAAAGTTAAATCCTAGTGATTAGTTTTTCTCATACCGTCACCTGATAGGACTTCTGTCATTCAGGTTTTCAAGAATTGTTTTTATTTTTTTTTTCTTGGCTGCTAATTGGAGGGTCATAAACCAGTTATCCTGATAATTGCACGAAATTTCTGGGTGCTGCAGTACTACCCTAAAACAATTTGCCTTGTTTTTACTAATTTATTTATATCTATATCTGTTTATTTATTGATTTATTAATTTACATTTTTTCATTTCTAATAACTGATCTCTTCTGTATTTCCTGGTGTGTTCTACTCTATAACTTCCTTCAAATGAACACGATATTCCTTGGAAGCTTGAATTTCAAGTCACTGACCCCTGTAGGCTTGTTCCATATGAATAGGAGATTATCTTGTGAGTAATAATAATAATAATAATAATAATAATAATAATAATAATAATAATAATAATAGCCTTTGGCACTTTTGTGATGTTCGAGTACACTCAACTGAAGAGTACCCAGTACCAAGCTTTGCTGTCACGTAGACCCGAATAGTTGTCTAGGCCTGGTATCGGTGTCGTGGCTGATATTTCAGATAGGGGCACTGGCTCTGCGATTTCCGTGGCGAGGCGCACGTTTACCCAAATGCTGTCCTACTTTACACAGGTTTTACGTATTACTGATGTTTATACTTACAAGCAGCTTGATTCTAAGTAATCCTTCAGTTTCCGTACGTGAAAAGGGAAAACGTCAGAGAGAGTATTGTTGGTTTTTTAACCTTAATCATTTCCTAATATAAACCATTGTCAGAGTTAGAAAGAGAGATGAGAATCAGATATGAGACAGAAATTAGAACTGAATTAAATATAAAAAAGGTATATCTCTTATCGTATAACCTAAGAGTCTCAAATATTAGAAATTATAACTGAATGTAGTATAAGAGTGAATACGTCTCCCACGTAAAACCTAAGAGATTTAGATACTGGATGAAAATTAGAACTGAACAGAATATAAAAAAAAAAAGGTTAAGTCTCCCACCGTACAACCTTGACCTTTCAGTTTCGGCAAGGTCCTGGAATAAAGAATGTCTACATAATTACCGTACAATTTTTCTCCACAATTGACACATACGCTAAAACTAAGAGTCACCGTCTTCCCCAGGTGGAATTTTCCCAGGTTAATTCAAGGTGAGCTTGTTGCAATCGGCATTTTCCCCGACGCCGATTTGGTAATCTGGAAGCATAGCATAAACAAATAAAAATGCACCGAAGTTTCTTCGACGCAGTCGAGTTTTCTGTACGGTGTATAATGCTGTATTAGACTCTCAGCAACGGCCCATTAAAGCCGCAGCCGCGGCCCGGTGGTGGCTTGTGTTGTCGGCAGCTATAGCGGTAATAGACGCACGATCATGGCTAACCTTAACCTTAAATGAAATAAAAACTACTGTGGCTAGAGGGCTGCAATTTGATGTTTGATGACTGGAGGTGGATGAGCAACATACCAATTGGCAGCCCTCTAACCTCAGTAGCTTTTAAGATCTGAGGGCGGACAGAAAAAGCGTAGACGAACAGACAGATATCCATCTCAATAGTTTTCATTTACAGAGCACTGAAAAGAACAACTGTATTTTCAATTAACTGGGGTTTAAGCAAAGCGTTCCATTACGCAACTGGGTTGACTGAAACGCCTACATGAGAGCAGTGCAGTGGTAGGAATCCTGTTTTCTCTGCTTTGGACATGAACCGTCCAGCAGATGCTGCAGGTGATTTCCAGTTATCGTTTGAGACGGGGAACACCCTTGTGACTGGTTTTTAGTTTCTTAAGTAGTCTTGCCAAATCAAGAGAAATAATTTCAGCTTAACTACACGGTTAAGAATACGCTTTGCGGGTAGATGAATACGTCCTCAATATATATATATATGTATGTATATATATATATATATATATATATATATATATATATATATATATATATATATATATATATATATATATATATATATATAGAAATAATCAACACACAATTACGTGTGGAACAGAAATAAATTTCTGACTCACACCGGGATCGAAAGACCTGGGTTGATCCTGATGTGAGTCAGATATGTATATATGTATATATATATATATATATATATATATATATATATATATATATATATATATATATATATATATATATATATATATCGTTTACTCCTGTTTAAAACTCATTTTTACATATTAGCTGTTTGACAATTCTTGCATTAGTTCAAAGTTACTGTAGCATTTTTATAACCTGTACAAATGAAATATATTTTATAGTAGTTCGGTTATTACTCATCTCCTTCCACAGTTCCTTTCTCCCAGCCAGGAGGCTGGCCACGAGAACCCCATTCCCCCTCCTGCTTGTGCGCACATGTTTGTGTGCACGTTTGTGCGTGTGAGAGGGTCTGGGAGCCTAAGTGAGCTTTACAACATCTGGAGATGAGGAAGAGAACGTCTTACGGATTCCACGGAGAGGAAGGAGGAGTAGAACATAATAATAATAATAATAATAATAATAATAATAATAATAATAATAATAATAAGTAAAAAATGCGCCGAAGAAATAATCTAGTTCTCTGTACAGCGTATAATCAAGGCCACCGAAAATAGATGTATTTTTCGGTGGTCTCTGTATAATGCTGTATGAGCCGCAGCCCATGAATCTTTAACCATGTCCCGGTGGTAGCCTGTCCTCTATCGTTGCCAGACGCACGATTATGGCTAACTTTAACTTTAAATGAAATTAAAACTACTGAGGCTAGAGGGCTGCAATTTGGTATGTTTGATGATTTGAGGGTGGATGATCAACATACCAATTAGCAGCTCTCTAGCCTCAGTAATTTTTAAGATCTGAGGGCGGACAGAAAAAGTGCGGACGGACAAACAAAGCCGGCACAGTAGTTTCCTTTTACAGAAAACTAAAAATGAGTAAAATGGTAACATCAGGAAATAGATGAAAAGCTGACGTAGGTTTGATGATGAGAGAACTACAGTGGATGCAGAATTTGGTGTGTGGGGGGGGGTGAAGTAAGGGAGCTTGTAGGGTGGGGTACATGTATGGTGCTTGTTAATATTCCAATGATCGATTGATTGAGTCTGTCTTCCGCCATCACGAGTTCTAGTTCTGAGACTAAGGCAACGCAAGTAGCAAGAGCTTGCGCTGGCATAAGACCACATTAATCTAGCAAAACTTGTGTCCCTGAAACAACCAGGACAATCAGAAGCAAGAGAGAGAGAGAGAGAGAGAGAGAGAGAGAGAGAGAGAGAGAGAGAGAGGGGGGCAACTTTCTCGGTGGCCACGACGTACCCCCCCCTTTCACATAAGAAAAACCGAATAGAGGAATGAGGGTTGGTGGGTAGAGGAGTTGTATGCCTCCTTCCTCCTTAGTTTTCTCTCCTCCTCCTCCTCCTCCTCCTCCTCCTCCTCCTCCTCCTCCTCCTCCTCCTCCTCCTCCTCCTCCTCGTAGTCTTAGCGTGAGCTTGTGGCTATCATTTTGAACCCTAAAAGTACCGACTTTCGACGGCTTTTAGGCCTACCGTCCGAAGCGACTGTTACTGTGCATACGTGCTTGTGTTGGCGTATAGGCCTGGCTGTCACTTATTTCTCTCCTTTGGTATTTCGGTGGTTCGGTTCTTTGTTAGCACGGGAGGGTCGACATGAGGCTCTACTTTCATAATTATTTTAGACAACAATTTCATCGAGGAATTTTAATTTGGCTTCGTTAACGTAAAGGAAGTTGGAATGTATATACTTATTTGGTCAGAACGAACAAGCATATTCTCGAACGCGCCGCCTGCCCCTCTCTCTCTCTCTCTCTCTCTCTCTCTCTCTCTCTCTCTCTCTCTCTCTCTCTCTCTCTCTCTTCCTTAGCCCTCTCCGCATTCCTGCTTTACTTTTGTTTATATTTACTTCTTGAAAGAGCTGCCGAAGCTAAGTTGTATGTTGGTGTTATTTTGGAAGAGACATTTTTATTTAAATCGTAGTTTGTTCATCATAAACCCAGTTATAACAGATACTATAAATCTTACAGAGAGAGAGAGAGAGAGAGAGAGAGAGAGAGAGAGAGAGAGAGAGAGAGAGAGAGAGAGATGAAAATAATGCGACTCTTGCATATTTTCCCTTTGAGTTACGTTCTTTCGCCGTTTCATTTTTTCCACATTATTGCTTTTACCGTAATATTTCTGTCAACCTCGTGGGAACGTTTCCTGGTGGCACAGGCTTTGATAAGATGTTATTTTTTTTTATTTTTTAAAATGTAGCAATGGCAGGGTGGGGCCTTTGTACACCAGTACTGGGGGAATAAATAGATTCTATAATTTTGTTTTTAATAGCTTCCATTACATTTCATATATCATGACTGATCTTCAGTGGATCAAGGTCGAGAAAATATATTATATTATTATTATTATTGTTGTTGTTGAGCCTAATCGGCACTATTTTCTTCCCTGTTGTGTTTAGACATTCTACTTGGTCGCTTGTCTTGTAAACCTGGGACTACCTCATTTGAACTAAGTAAAAGGATATAGCGTTGAAGCCTAACCGTAGATGCCAGTGGTGGTGAGAAATATTATCGTATTATTATATCAGCAGGAATTTCTATGTGAGAAGTTGCTATGTACAAGACGGGTTGCTGGGTGGCGACGCTGGAGTGTCGTGATATTATGTTACGCAGGTCGTTAAGAGTTTCCTTCAGGTTCCAGGCAGTACCCGGAGGGATTATGTATGGTGTCAACCACTGGGGAGGCCGGCATTACCCCCGGGTCGTTGGGGGATGATGAGGGGGTTGGGAATTATGAATGTGTTGTCACTCGAGGGGGGGTTTGCATGGGTGAGAACGTAGGGAAGGGCTGTTGGTTTCTTCACCGAATTGTTTTTGTCTGAGTTACCCCTTTGTAGTTTCCTGTGTTCGATATTCATGTTGAATTATGTACGTATAGGGTCATTTACAGTATATACAACATGTGAAAATCAGTTATTGATTTTTAAAAGAGAGCAGGAGAAGAATATTCACATTCTCTTTTGAGAGATTGATTACATTACATTAATTTTGGGCATCGACGCCGATTTTCTGCCATTCCTCTATTTAGGAAATCGTAATTAGACGTCTTTTACTTCTCAGTGATGGGATTAATATTAAAGTTCTTATTTCGCATAAGCCTGCTATCAATAAAACCCGTCAAAAGTAAAATTTCAGGTCTAATTTCCATGTCAGCCAAGTGCCAATTTTCATTATTATCTCAACGAAAAGAAATTAAGTTTAGACTATCACTCGGCACTCGTTTCTCGTCTGTGCTTTTAATATTAACTTTTTATATTACTAATTGACATATCTTCTTTTAAATAAGTGGTATGAAATAGGCCCAGAAAGAAGCCTTGTATAAAAAAGAAAGGAAGTACAATCTTTAAGAGAGATGGGGAAGTGTTCGAATCTTTATCCGAAAGGGGGGAGAGAGAGAGAGAGAGAGAGAGAGAGAGAGAGAGAGAGAGAGAGAGAGAGAGAGAGAGAGAGAGAGAGAGAGAGAGAGCAAATATTCGATTCTTTTACAGAACATGGGACAGCTGATCGATTGGACCCTCATGTTCGCCCTTCTTTTCCTCGGTTTCATTCTGCTTCTTCTCGGATGCCGTGTCCTGACAGGAAAATGTCGCAGTATTCCTGTAGGTCTTCTGTATTTCTGGCATTAAGAATTTATTTCTTAAGCAGTGCATAATCTAAAACGTTACGGAAGGCCAGCGGAACCTGGAAATACACCAAATTTTCCATTTTTTATTTAATCGTCAACTTGCCTTTCATGCATATTCCTTTCATGAAGAAGAAAATGATAAAACCAGAAGCTCTCTGGTGTTTGACTTTTTAAGAGTTTGTGTGTGTGTGTGTGTGTTTGCGTTTGTGTGAGTTCGCACGCCTGCCTTTGCTTCCATTAAGGGCTCGTCAGCTCCCCCCCCCTCAAAAAAAAAAAAAAAAAAACTGTTTCATCCCTCTCTTGTAACTGGAGCCTGGATACCTCGACCATTTCATTGTTACTGATTTTACTGAGCCTTTTAGGTGGCAGCCAGTTGTTCCAGGTGTTTTTTTTTTTTTTTTTTTTTTACATTTGCATATGTGTTTTTGTTTCAGTTGGTACGTTTTTTACACCATCATTCATTAAATATTACATTCTACATTCCGTAGAAGGCTTTCCTCAAATTCCGGTGGTTTTCATCACTCGTTACACAATGAATCATATATTTTTATAATAATATATTATGACTGAGGAGCTATTAAGGGAATATCCCCGTTGGGCCTCGTCGTTTGGCTGAAAACATTCGGACGAAACCATTATTTGCGACAGTGTTCAGCACGGTCCAGAGAGCAGCTGCTAGGCGTTTGGTATCAGGTAGTCGAAGCGACTGTTCCTGTGAAATAGGTTCTTACCGGGCATGTATGCAGCAGGAGGCTCCTGCGCCCACGCGTTTAGGAAGCATCCCTTCACCCCCCCGAGGGGTGTGGCTTTCGAGAAAAGAGGATGCTATTTCCTACCTTGTTGACAGGTGCCTTTTTTTTTATCTTTTAAACTTTCAAACATGGGATGGGAAAGTGCATCCATTCTCTCTCTCTCTCTCTCTCTCTCTCTCTCTCTCTCTCTCTCTCTCTCTCTCTCATATTCCTTCCCTCCCGTCCCCGACCGTGTGTGAGTCACACCCAACTTCCTGTCCATGGAATCCGTCTCATGGTTTTCGGTCTGTTCGAACCGGTATTCATTTTTGCTTGTCATCGTTGATGTACGAGTCTTGTGCTATTTGCTGCTGCTCCTGCTGGTGATGCTGATGCTGATTCCTCCCGTTTTCATGAAAAGATGCTGTATCGCATTCAGAGGTAGACTTTTAAATTCCTGTGCGGGTAACATACGCATTGCGTAACCTGAAGCTCTTTGTTCATATGGAACCGAACACCTTTGCTTCCGTGTGTCTAGTTGTTTAATATGAATTTACAGAAATCATTGTTCCATCACTGAAGGCCTTTATTTTGCCAGACGCTTTAGGTAACTCTCTCTCTCTCTCTCTCTCTCTCTCTCTCTCTCTCTCTCTCTCTCTCTCTCTCTCTCTCTCTCTCATTGTATTCATGTCATTCTCTTACAGCGAGCGTGGAGATTAGATCCGCATCTAGCTATCTGTCCAGTGGAATGAGAGGGCGGGATTTTTTTAATCTCCTTGAGTATCCCCTTCGCCTCTTTTGTTCTTTGTATTCTTTCATGTGTCTTTTCCTGCATTCTCCGTTTTCTTTAGTCTTCTCTTGCTGCTGCTGCACTCTCTGGTATTGACTATCCTCCTCTCTCTCTCTCTCTCTCTCTCTCTCTCTCTCTCTCTCTCTCTCTCGTCTCGTCTCGTCTCCTTTTGGTCTGCGGTAATGGTATGCGTTGTTTTTTATGTGGATTTCATGTGTGGCATATGTACTTCGAACGTAGATACACACACACACATATATGTGTATATATATATATATTTACTGTATATATATATATATATATATATATATATATATATATATATATATATATATATATATATATATATATATATATAGAGAGAGAGAGAGAGAGAGAGAGAGAGAGAGAGAGAGAGAGCTTAAGTTTTGTACATTTTGGGATAAAGTATTTCCTTCTCCACAAAAAATATTTAGTGGTAAAACTGCAGGTATGCATTGATTTTCAAGAAAATGCGACGTCAGTGGTTTAGAAGTTTTATCAGAGCTTCCCGTTTCTTTACCTTGACGTGGTTCTCTCTCTCTCTCTCTCTCTCTCTCTCTCTCTCTCTCCTTTTTGTTCGTATGTGCTGTTCTTTCTCGTCTCTCTTCGCTGCCGGGTCTCTTGCCACATTCTTTCTCCCTCCTTCCTTCATTTACTCCCTCTACCTCACCCGCCCAATCTCTCCTACAAAGGCAGCTGGGGGTTAAACACCGGCAAACCCCACTCCCACTCCCCCCTCACCCGCCCCCTTTATTCCTCTCCTACCCTTCCTCCCCTCCTTCCTACATTCATCCCCTCATTCTGCCTCACCTCCTCCTCCTCCTCCCCTCCTCCTCCTCCTCTCTTCCTCCTCCTCCTACCCTTCCTCCTTCCTTCCTACATTCAGCCACTCATTCTGCCTCTCCTCCTCCTCCTCGTTCTCCTCCTCCTCCTCCTCCTCCTGTTCTTCCTCTTCTTCCCAATCTCCGTCCTCCTGTGTCATGCCTGGGTTATTATTTCCCATCCAGTTTGTCTTCGTTTTCCTACTGTCTCCTCCGTTCTCCCCTTACCTACCTCTCTCCTCCTCCTCCTCCTCCTCCTCCTCCACTTCCCCCTCTCTCTCTCTCTCTCTCTCTCTCTCTCTCAAAAAGTAATCAGACGTTCCTCTCGTATCATCTATTGGTCACTTTGTCTCCTCTGGCTGTCCTTTTATCTGGCCCTGCGGAGGAATATCACGAGAAAGTTCTCCATTGAGCAAAGCTGGAACTGGGTATGACAGCCATTGTAGATTGTCTTCAGGTGCAGCTTGACAAACGCCACAATCGAAACCTGTTATTCTTTTTCCGTGTTGGAGCCGAAAGAGTGTTGGTCGCTGCTTCGCTCTTTTGGGGTTTCGAGGTATGCGCCACGCGAGCTTGCATATTATTTATATAAAAAATATATAATATATATATATATATATATATATATATATATATATATATGTATATATATATACATACATACATACATATATATATATATATGTGTGTGTGTATTTATGTAAATATACACACGCGCACTAATAAACGCAAACTAATGCATAATCTCATGTAAAAATACGGGTAATCGCATAGATACATTATCGTCACACACAAACACGTATTTATTATATATATATATATATATATATATATATATATATATATATATATATATATATATATATATTTATGTTTGTGTATATATATATATATATATATATATATATATATATATATTAAAGAAATAAATTAAGTAAAAAAAGAGAGCGACTTATTTTAGGTTAAAAGCTTCAGTTAAGATTTGAAAGAAAAAACATATTAAAATTTTAAGAAAACTTCGAATTGAACTATTATTATTATTATTATTATTATTTATTATTATTATTATTATTATTATTATTATTATTATTATTATTACCACCTTCATGCTTCACGTTGCGTACCTCCCTAATGCCTTTTTCGTTTGTCAGCGACAGGTCGTGCATAGGCTGAAGACAAGTCTATAGGGTATCATTACTTGTAATTAAGGCGGCACGACCCAGAACGTACAATCGGTCAAACATCCACGAATTTTGATAGAGGAAAATAACATAAAATGAACTATTACTTATTTTCATTGTCTTGTCTAAATTCGCAGCTTGGACGGTTTTCACACATATATGAAATAAAGGGGTCTCATGTTATCTTGTGAAGGTTTGAGTTCATTGGAATTTGAGTTAATCAGTATGATTGTGCTTTTCATGTGGTGGGCTTTGTAACGCTGAGAGAGAGAGAGAGAGAGAGAGAGAGAGAGAGAGAGAGAGAGATCTGTATTCCAATTCACAGATACCAAGACATCGAGAAGGAAGTTGCCATGTTGCCCTATGTACTGATCTGTTACTTCTTCTTCAGTAGCTCTGTGCCCTGAGGGCGGGTACCGTTGCCTGCCATCTTGTGCTTCTTCCTTTGCCCTCTCCCCCTCCTCCCCCTTCCTCATCTACTTGTGCTTGCTGGCTGAGCGAAGCCGCCCTGCCTGCTTGCTGAAGAGTTGGCTGGTTTATTAATACATGACCAACAACTGGCAAATGTAACCCCGCATCGTGAATTGTTATCGTTATGGCACCGGCGCTATACTTGAGTGCCACCTGGTGCGAGTTATCGACACCAGCAGAAAAAAAAAGCTCATTTCCTTATATAGAAAAAAAAAGCATCTTAAACAAAAGCATTTTCGAGAAAGCATCTTGTCTCTGCCTCCAAGCGTTCTTTTTTTTTTTTTAATTGTCTTCTACCTCTGCTTTTCTCGCATGGATTTTTTCTGTTACCTTTTAAGAGAGGAAAGTAGTAGTTGATTAGAATGATAGGGTATTTTTTCTTTATATTTAAACTCAAAGAGCGATATAGATAGGAAGGATTAGTTATGGGGGACCATTGCATGGAATGAATTTATAATTTATGATGAGTTAAAGTAAAAGCATTTGTATAGCTCTAGAGGGGATCTTTTTTGTTTTTGTTTTCAAGGGATTTTGTGCACTTTCTATGCACCTGTCCTGTTTTCAGAATGCACTAACTAACCTGATGAAATACTTATTTGATTTCTTGTGTTATCTATAAGATTTTTTTTATTTTATGATGCACAGTTTTTTGTGTTGTTATTGTAATAGGGAGATTGTATAGATAAATTCCCCCTTAAAATTGCTGACGAGGTGTTTTTGGTCTTATTGTGTTTCAGGTATGATGGGCCGAGTCTTCTGTGTTGGAGGTAATTATCGTCTATTCTGTACAAGTTGAGAGCAGGTAAGTTGCTGGGACACCTTGGGAGTTGCAAAGACGCGGCTCATATCACCGATCTTGCGATAAGGTCGAAAACCTATACCATGGCGTATAGGCTTTACGATCTTATTAGTATCGGTGGCTTGCCTCATTTGGAGCTCCCAACCCAGCACCAGCCTGAGGTTCTTTTAGAGGAAGGGAATTGTAGCAAGACGAGAATTTAAGATAAAAAAAAAAAAATTGTGGGTTAGAAACCAGCCTCGTGATATGAGAATAAAAAAAGCTGAACTTATCGAATAGTGGTGAGTTAGATCACAGGAAAATGGTGCTTGATTTTGTCACTCTTAGAACAATAATTTTTATCAGGGAAATTGCATGACGATATAAAATTAAAGTAGGGGACATTAATTGACTGATTAATAATTACCTGGCATTGCAACCGCCAAGGTCACAGACGCCAAAGGAAACTGGGTGGATAAAGTTCTTAAAGGAAAATGCATTTTAACAAAAAGCTGTATAAAACTGTGTGACTTACAGGTTTATTTGAGGAAATTTTCAAACAAGACTGAACACTGGGAAGAGTGATTCATCATCCCGTTACCTGAAGGAATTTAAGAACAGATACCGTCCTGTCCTTCCTTTGTCATTTGAGGAAGTTATTGTAAACAGAATATCGCTTTTCAGAATTGTCAACAAAATTATATATTATTAGTATAGATATATATATATATATATATATATATATATATATATATATATATATATATATGTTTTGTGTGTGTGTGTGTGTGTATGTATATATACATTATATATATATATACATTATATATATATATACAGTATATACACACTGTGAGTATATATACACATTATACCTTATGAATGAGATATGTTTACAGAGACCTCTCTGACAAGGCTGTCGCTTCAAGGTCTTTAAGACTAGTCTTCGAGAATATCCGTATAGTTTCGCTTATCGACGATCAGGGCCATTAAATGCTGATCACGAAGTGCGGTAGAAGTCGAAATTCAATGGGAAAGTGAAGATAATGTTATCAGGACTTTGCGCCTGATTAACATTTTGGTCCACTCCTGAGGCTCTAGAAGCCTCGAGATTATTGCTAAGTAAATTGCCCATGCGATTAAATTTAACTGACACACACACACAAATATATGTATATATATACATATATTTATATATGTATATATACATATATGTGTATACATATATATGTATATATATAATTACAGTATATGAATATTACAGAGTACAATTTTGGAAATGACATGGACAACCTTTATTACACACACACACACACACACACACACATATATATATATATATATATATATATATATATATATATATATATATATATATATATATATATATATATATATATATATATAAATATGTATATGTGTGTGTATGTTTGTATGTATGTATGTATGGACGTATGTGTATCTGTTGATAGTTTACTCTTTGAACACGACAACAAACGAAGGAGAAGGGAACTATTGAGATGACTGTTTCATTTCGAGAGCTGATTGCATCACATTGTGGTTACTGAAATGCTAGTCGGCATCGAAGGTCTTTCAGCTGGAAAATAGCTTGTTGTAGGAACGAGTTCTGTTGAATTTGATGCTGTTGATGCGAATGTGACTTTTCGCACTTGATGCATCGAGTATTTATTCTTCTAGTTCGTTAAAAATCACGTAATCTGTTTTTAATGTCTTTGTTATTCTGGCCTATATTGTTGCCTGTGCATTCATATGTTTGTTTGTCTGTTGATTTGTCTATATTTACTTTCAGTTCATGATCACTTTCTTCTTTCAAGTGTAAGTATTCTATGGTTGCTTCTAAAGAGCGTTTGCACACGTTCAATAAATATTATAATAATGTTGTTGATGTTAATATCTTTTGGATATGAAAGGAAGTGCGTCCAATAAAAGTTATTTAATTTAAATCAGCAAGAGGTAATGAAAATTTCCTGCCATTGCCAGGAAATGATTTTGCTCCACCTGACTCATTCGCCCACCCCCTTTCCCTCGGGGGTGGGGGGCGGCATCCCCGTCATGCTTTGTGTGGGATAACTTTCGCCAAAAAACTTTCTTAAAATATATTTCAGGGGATTCTTTCCGCTTTATTATTTTCCTCGGCCGTTGGTTAAGCGACGAGAGTTCAGGTCTCATTTTGCAGGATTTTCTGCGTTGCCATTCCCTCGTTTTCATTCTCCTTTTATTCTTCTTCTTCTTCTTCTTCTTCTTCTTCTTCTTCTTCTTCTTCTTCTTCTTCTTCTTCTTCTTATTGTTATTGTTATTCGCTGCTGAGGGGGCTGTCGGTTGGCTGAGTGTTGCGAGTGGATCGATCCACCACCGCCAGGGGAAGCGGAATGAGATTACTGTGATCCCCTCGTCCCGGCTAGAAAGCATTATTGATGGCTGATTATGTGAAAGTAAATTAAAAACAAAATGTACAAAGACATAAGAATGTCATTGGAGAACTCATGAAATTGAATTGTACTTTATGTGTATATATATATATACTGTGTGTATATATATATATATATATATATATATATATATATATATATATATATATATATATATATATATATATATATATATATATATATATATATATTACGGCGTTTTCCCAGGTTGGGGTTGGTTCTAGAAGTGTATGAGACTACAGTTACTGCCACGCTCATCCTCAGCCTCTGAATCCGATATGAACCCCACAGCACAGATACACGCACACTAACACACGCACGTATGTGTGTGTCAGTATATTTGCCGTGTATTTGTGTTTGTGTTAGGATTCTTAAGTATTTCAAATAATGCCAAACAATGTAAATATCAATATAAAGAGGAATCTAATGAAAGACTTAAGGGAAATTTGAGCCAGGGACTCCTGGACAGCCGCGAAGGACGCTTTTGATGCCCACATTTCTAAGCACTGTACATTCTGTATCCCTCTTTAAACTGTTTGCAAATTGAGTATGGTTAAGAAGGACCTAATCACAATCCCCTTCTAGGATTATTTTTGTACCATGGGGTTTCCTTGCATTTATTTCTCTTTTCACCGTTCTGGATGACAGTGTAAAGGTGACCCATCCCGGGATCAACCTCTCTAGTCATTGACCCTAATATCGTAGTAGAATGAAAAACCTTCGTCTGACGGCAAATCTGAATGTGGACTTTATCACATGTAGACCATCGTCCCGACCATCTCTTTCATTACCATCATTTTTAACGGAATGGGTAGACTATTATGTATACATCATGGATCTGATAATGATGCAGAGTGAATCAGTAGTTGAAACCGGTGGACTCTCTCTCTCTCTCTCTCTCTCTCTCTCTCTCTCTCTCTCTCTCTCTCTCTCTCTCTCTCGCATATCTAATTTTTAGCCGGGTGACGTGACAGGGATGAGAAAAAGCAATATTAATGATGGCGCAGTATTGCATTGCAAATTTTGACGCTGATGTCATTAGTGGTAATTGCTCGTGGTAATTGTTATTAGATATGACATTATTAGACGCAGCTGTAGTCGTTCGGATGTTTATTAAGGGGTAGGGTCAGATGTTAGATAATGAGAGTTACTTTATCTAAGTAAGGAACTTGCTCTCAAGTGAGGTGGAAGAAAGGAGAGAGAGAGAGAGAGAGAGAGAGAGAGAGAGAGAGAGAGAGAGAGAGAGAGAGAGAGAGACTAGTATTGCCCAGTGCAACTGAGATAAAATAAAGTCAGTCCCCTGTTAAGTAGGAAAGCAATAATATAAGAACAAGTGAATATGTGAGAATTTGATATTATAAACTGACGCCACAAATAATCATTTAATATTCGTCTGCGAAGATAGAGAGATGTAGACGAAGCAACTGCCGCTGAAGACCTTCTGTTTATAATCTTTACAGAGAGAGAGAGAGAGAGAGAGAGAGAGAGAGAGAGAGAGAGAGAGAGAGAGAGAGAGAGACTTTCCTAATCGATAAAAGTTACGATATCATAAAAGGTCATCCCATGCGTGTATGTCATTCAAGGCCAAATTTTAATGCCGACAAAGTGACCGAACTCGCATATCGAACGAAGATATTGAACTAACGGTGTTTATTTCATTGCCGGCCACTGAAGAGTGAAAATGAATGATAGGAGACCGTTAAATGCCACGAGTAAACTTTAAAAGAATCAAGAACAATAACAATGAAATACTCGAAAATTATATGCCATAAAAAATGCGGATGTAATAAACGCATGCACGATAATGTCGATTCGTTTGATTGCGTCAAGTGGCGTCTCAATTGCGGAATGATCTCGTCACATTTAGCTTTATTTTGAGCGTGTCAAGACACCCCGGTAAAGTCCTTCGGTTCTGCAAACTGTCCGGTTCTTACCGGTGGTCTCGGTCGTTGTGGCCGGTTCAGCCCACGTGCGTACCGGGGGAGATATGATAAGTAAAAAATTATTTTGTATTTTATCAATGCACGATGGAGCCGGAGATATAAGTTGGAAAGTTCCCTACGTAGTCCTCGAAGGATATTGAAATCTTGTCTGTCTAACGAATACGATTTCAAATAGGGAGAACAATATTCATTGGAGAGAGAGAGAGAGAGAGAGAGAGAGAGAGAGAGAGAGAGAGAGAGAGAGAGAGAGAAGGTTTTAAAAGGTGAAAAGGTTATATTTGACCTGCGAACTAGTTTGCAGTGGTAAAAGGATAAATATCAGGACTCAAACCAAACACCAGATAACGCTGCCGTGTTGTGCGTGGGAGAGAGAGAGAGAGAGAGAGAGAGAGAGAGAGAGAGAGAGAGAGAGAGAGAGAGCAAGCGGAGCGAGGGTTGGGGGGGAATGAAGCATATTGCTGTAAACCAGCCATTTATAACAGAAGAGAATATAACTCATAGGTTTGTGAGTCTTGGAGAAGGAGAGATGGCAAAACGAAGATTGCTCTCTAATGGCGGTCATTGAAACTGACGTCTAATGACAGAGGCTTTGTGAAAGAAGAAAATATCTGCCGCTGCAGGTTGACGTGTGAGCCTTGGAATCAAGTTCAGTTGCACGCTTAAAGGCCGATGCCATGTGACATTCTGTCTCCCTTGGCAATGACAAGGTCAGGTCTGCTTGTCGGTGTTTCTCTGGGATGGAGAAGAAGGGAAGGGGAGAGGTGGAGGTGGCTGTTCGATGACACACACACACACACACACGTTATATGTATATGTATATATATATACATATAACACATCTGTATATACAGCATATAGTATATATATATATATATATATATATATATATATATATATATATATATATATATATATATATATATGTGTGTATATTTCATGATTAAAATCCATATGCACGCTAACGTACATTTCGTGTCGAAACAGATTAAGCACTATCCTTTTTAGTTACTCCCATTTTTTTCTTATTTGTATTAACAGACTCTTTTCCCAGTGTTAATTCTGGTTACATGTTTTAATCACCCTGTTTCAGGGGCCACTCGCCCTAAATTCAGCGTGACCTCTGACTCTTAATATGTAAATTCTAATAATCAGTTTTTGTTATTACATCTGGGGTAGTCTGCGTGTTCTCATTTCCATAATTTTGTTCCCATTCTTTTAGTTTTAGGTCTTAATTTTTACTCATATTTAATGATGCCTCTAAAGTTCATGTTAAGTTTTTTGCCAGTCTAATTTTGAGGCTTTTAATGACACTGGATTTGTAGCGTAATGTTTAGCTGAACAACAAAACCTTGTGCAGTTCGGCACCTGAAAGCATCGTTTCATTTGTTGCTTCGCCAGATACCCTATCGGACTTAACTGCGGTCTCTCCGAGTAATGACATTTTACCTCATGCACCAGCAAAATTCAAGTGGAGGTGACAACACGATTTGGCAATTTACGTTGATTTCTCAAAAACGCCGATGAGAGTGTCGTGAAATTGTTTCTGTTACTCGTATGTGCAGCATCTCCATCGACAGATGGAGTTTTCTCAATCTTAACGTCAGTCTTCCTCTTAAAGTGGATCTTCCCTTTGCTTTTCAGTTTGAATCAAGTGCATTCCAGCTCATCAATAGTTCTCTCTCTCTCTCTCTCTCTCTCTCTCTCTCTCTCTCTCTCTCTCTCTCTCTCTGATTCCTACAAATTTCGTACTGAGAATTTGTTTTGAAATTAATCACTTGATCACTACCTTTTGCCGCGCCCTTCAACGCAGCTTCTCAGCGAAACGCTGGGATTATGTGGCATCCTGCACGTTTCCAAGTCCCAGTTCGAACGCTCATCTCCTGAAGGGACTCACAGTGGTTTTCAATGCAACTCTGGTTTGACTACGTGAAAAATTTTGTTTGAGTTACATATTTTGAGACGAATACGTTATAAGCACTTTAATTCGTACAAACAGCAATTAAAATAATATACCTTACTTCATTTAGTACAGTATTGTTTGAGATATATTCATTTATTAATTTTAGTAGTTTTCTAGTTTACTTGGACTGATTCAAATTACTCCGTGGTGACGTTGTATCACTGACATCATTTGATATTATTTACAATATGCACAAATTCATACGGCACAAACCCAAAAGCAAAACAGAAACAAATACGTTTATAAAATTAGGAAAGGGATCCAGCACGCAGATGCAAATAGCAGATGAACTGGGAACTAATTAACAAACAAATATATGCGGACAGACACTTCGGTCGCGTTTCCTCTCTGGTCGAAGGACAAGGACCCCTCCCGGATGTGTGCGGTATTAAGCCGCTATGGTTTTGTTGCAATCGAGATCTAAAGAATGATAATTTTTCTCTAAATCTTGGTTATAATAGAGCTCGGCTCAGGGACTTCCTTCTGCCGGGTTGACAGGACGTTACTCATACGAGATCGATTAGCTTAATGGTTTGAGTGATGGATGATGAATCCGGTTTTAGGAATGTCTTCGAAATCTGAGTATCTGTTATTATCCAATTTTTTATGGTAAATTTACTTCGTGGAAAATTATCATCGTTTTCTCAGTGGAAGAATGAAAGTCTTAACTCAAAAAAATCCTCAAATTTAAATTAATTTTTGTAGAATCTTGCTTTTTATTTGTGTTAGAGTAGTTTACATGAGATAAAATCACGCGCATAGGCGCTCGCGCGCTTACATAAACAAGCACTCACACAGGGGATGGGTTTGTGTCAAATCAGATGGCTTCTTTGCCAGCTATTTTATTTGTATTTGATGATTTCGGAGTGTGAGAGCTCCTTCAAGACACTTCGGCAACAAAAGTTGACAGTCAGTGTCAAGGTTCAGAAAGCTGTAACGCCAAATATTATTTTTTAAGACGCTTTTAAGTAGCAAAGATACAGAGAAAATAGGCAATCGCGTTAAAGTGCACTTGAGTCGGGACAGAAATAGAAATTGGTGGCAATAGATAAGCTTGGTTTATGACGAAAGCAGAAGTCAGTTGTGCAAGAAATCCTTTTATGTATAAAATGTATAGAAATTAGACAAGAGGTATGCGTAGTATATTGCCAAAATAAATCTCTGACGGGCGATAAGCTTATGATTGTGACGCAAATAGAATTTTGTGATCGAAGTCAGGGTCAAGGTATAATGACATTTAAATTTAGGATCGATTAAGCCTACAATATAAAGAAAATTGAAATCAGCGATGGAAAAGTTTAATTGGGATAAGACGCAAATAGAAAATTGCGTGACAGTAAAGTATCAGATATGACAAAAATATATTTATCTGAGAAAATAACTTGAAAGCTATTGTTTCCATTTTGATCAATTATCCATCCTGTTAAAAGGCATTGATTTATGCTTAAGGTTTTAATGGCTATTCTCACCTCTACCCCCACCCCCACACCCACAACACACACACACCAATGTGTGCAATGCTCTTTTCATCTCATTTGGGAGATTTTCTGTCGTATTTGCTTTTCTGATTGAGCTTCCGCCCCCACCGTCAGAGAGAAAGAAAAGGCACTTGGAGACTTGGATACGTTCGAGGAGAACAATGCTGTTTGTTTCCTTTTGGTATATTGTGACCCCTTTTTGGGGAGGGGGTTGAACAGTTCTTGTAACAGCTTTATCTGGAGGAGAGCTGCGTGTTGATATTTTCCGGACCAGTTATACAATATATGCGTGTTTAGATAAGTAAATCTTGGCAGCTTTCTGTGCTGAAAGAATATACCACTACGTAATGTACTTAAAAATGGAAGTTTGGAGTGCATCCATAATTGTGTGAAGCCATGTGACGCACATACTTTCAAAAGTTTTTGTTTATGATTCTCATCTTTTCAGTCGAGTCCAGTTGGAACTTGAGTTATCATTGAAACAGTCCTTTGTTTATGTAAGGATACAGAGGCAATTCTCGCTGTAGAATTACGAAATAAATGTAATAACGATGGTGAAATGAATCTATGTGATGTAACAGCAGTGATGAAAGAGCCCCACGTAGTGACAGCAGACAGCAGTAGCGGCAGTGCCGGCAGTAGCCAGGGTAAATTGACTTTAAAGCGTTGGGTAATAGTTATCCCATCATTTAGAGAGGATGAATAGTCTGTCCCCACAGTGCAGTATATATATATCTGTCTAGTTAAAAATAAAAGATATATTGGATCAGAAGTAATCTGTCTTTCATGGGGTTTTACTAGAATTCACATTCCATTCCCTCCATCTGTTTGTGTATTCCGTTTGATAAAATTCCATCTCTGCATTGAGGGACATAAATTGAAAAGACCCTTTTCATACACCCACTTGAAAACCAACCTGCGCCATCGGTCGAGCCTTTTACGTTATTCCGAATGATATAATATTGCACTTCAGGTTAATGGTTTTTGGCGTAAGGGTCCGGCGCTCACCTGTATTTATAAACCCGTTATCTCCGAAATGGATCTTGTCCAAGTATTTCAGCAGGTAATGGACTCCTCTTGAGGTTGTCATAGGGGCGTTTTGGCAACGGGGCCACGGGAATGATTACGTTTTTATGACCTCTTGTCGTAGGTTTTAATACCAGTCATTTCACAGCTGGGTTATGAAGCCATACGCCTTTTTGAAAAAAATTTTTTTTTTTGAATGGCCTGTAAACAGCTGGCCATTTCTTCTTTTTTTTTTTTGCATCCTTATTCCAGTCATATTGTTTGGTCGTGTAGTCCTTTCTGTTTCCTTAGACTTCTAAAAGGAACTGAAGCTCTTTCGGTATTTTCAAACACATAATTTAGACAACATGACGGTACACTCTTTCCTGTACGTTTCCTTAATCACCGAAAACGAAAATTACATCTTTGTAATTTCACATACTTTTTTTTCACATCTATAATTTGAAGTAAATAGCTTCTTTTGTGTTTTCGTAATGACCCAAGAATGGAAGTTGACTTTTTGTACGTCGAACTCTCACGTAAACTCCTATTTAAGAGGTAACTACGTCATCACTTGGAAATGTAAAGTTTCGTTTGTTTTGCTTCATATATATCCCATTGTCACTTTCATAATGTGATTTGATTTATGAAATTAGGCTGTCAAGCCAAGCGCTGAAGGGGCCACTTTCGGCCATTCAGCGCATAAGACAGTGAAAAGAGGGACTTGGAGTGGCTGGAGAAGAAGATAAAGAAATCCAGAAAATAAAGACGAAGGACGAGGATTTAAAGATGGAACTGGGAGAAAACCCCACTTTTGCACCAAGAGGTAATAGAGAGGTTGGACGGCAAGAGTGAAGAAAGGAAGCGGAAATTGAGGTAAAGTAAAAGGCTAAAAATTGAATCCAGCCGGGGGCCCGAAGGGACGTTGCAAATACCTTTTAGTAATGCCTACAGTGCACCAAGCGAGATGTGCTGGCGGCACTAACTCCCAACAGGTGCTTTCGGAGTGTGGAAACCCCTTTTAACTTCGGTCTTTTTATGCTGGAGGTTCGTCGCCTGTTGAGAAATGAATTAATTTGTTTTTATTACAGTTGCGCTGATTAACTGAGCAGGTAGACCCTTCTCTGTCGCTCTCGTCAACACTAAAAAAAAATAGACGTGCTTTTTTTTGTTTCCGCGTTCCTGATTGAACGATATCGAGCGTGATTCGTTGTTGTTCCTTCCGTCTTCTTGCCCATTAATTATGAGTTGTTATAATCTTGATGTTGGTTATGAATTGCAATATTTTTGTTGTGATGAATCTGTATGGCTTTGGCACTGGTTTTTAGTAATTTTTGTAGTTCTTCTTCTTCTTCTTCTTCTTCTTCTTCTTCTTCTTCTTCTTATTATTATTATTATTATTATTATTATTATTATTATTATTATTATTATTATTATTATTATTCAGAAGATGAAACCTATTCATGTGGATCAAACCCACAGGGACCATTGACTTGAATTCAAGCTTCCAAAGAATATGGTACTCATTAGGAAGAAGCAAGAGGAAGTAAAGGGAAATACAGAAAGAAGGGATCCCACTTAATAAAAAAGACAGAATAAATTAATATAAATAAATAAATAGATAAAATGTATTATACGTTATATGTTTATACGTTATTGTTGATCATTTCTTTTTGTTACTCTTATTGTTGATGTATTGTTTGTATTATGTTGTTTATTCTTTTATGTTTTTATTTATGAATACTTAAATAGTTTCTAAGTCAATCGTATTTAAATGTTGGTCTTTTCGAATGAAAAATATTTCACGAATTTGCTTTTACCATCATTACTCTCATCATCTCGAGCCACTCTTCGCATACCGATCGTCTATTGTTTTCCCTTGTCGTGTTCCCTCTTCTTCTCCTCCTCCTCCCCTCTGTTAATCTTCTAATATTTGCCCTCCTCTCTTTAACCCCTCTCGTGGGCTCTTTACCATTCCCACATTCCCCTCATCCCCTTCCCCTCCCCTCGTCTTGTTTCTCATCTCTTTCCTTCTATCGTTCCCCCTCTCCTCTCTTTCAACCTGCTCATTATCATTATCCCCCCCAAATCTCCCCCCCTCCCCTTTCCCCTCGTTTTCAGTATCCTCTCTCATCATCAGTTTGCAGTCTTCCCTTCCTTTTTTTTCTTTGCCTCTCGCGTAATCATCATCATTATTCCCCTTTTTGCCTCTTTATTCTTTCCCTTTTGCAGGAATGTCTCGTTTTCCCCTCTTAATCCTTCTCATTTCCAGTAAACACGCCGCATTTACTTACCTTCTTTTTCCTGTCTCCTCCTCCTCCTCCTCCTCCTCCTCCTCCTCCTCCGTTTCCCCCTTTTCTATCTCTCCTTCTCCGTTATCATATCCCCCTTACCCCCACGCATGAGGGGTTATCATCCTCCTCCTCCTCCTCCTCCTCCGTTTCCTTCTCATTTTTTCTGTCTCCTCTTCCATTATCACCCCCCCACCCTATTTCCTCTTTGCTTTAGTCCTAAAGGGAAGTGAGAGGGGAAGGGAAGAAGGGGGCTCATTACAATTCTAGAGGCATAGCCATTGCCGCGGAATGTCCGTGACTCGGGCCCCGTTTCTTTGGTCGAACGCAGAGGCGAGTTCCTTTCTGAACGTGACTTAACGAATATGATTCTCTGATTGCTTGTCTCGGGCTTCGCATCATCGACTTTATGTCTTTCTTACCGTCTTGGATTTCGCGAGGGAGGGATGGACCTAGGGCTTTGATGTTCCTTGTCACTCAAAAGATTCATTATTGTTGTTTGTCACTCACGTCGTCTGTCGACTGCTCAGCAAATGAAATATATATATATATATATATATATATATATATATATATATATATATATATATATATATATATATATATATATATATATATATATATATATATTTATATATATATATATATATATATATGTGTGTATATATATATATACATGTATATATATATATATATATATGTAGTAGTATGTCTTCTTTGTATCTTACAATTTTTAAAAGCAGCTCAAGTAGAAAAATACAAGGAAGGAAAATACCTCCAAATTTCTCCGGCTTAGAAAGAGATTGATTGTATGCTTTCACTTCTTATTTCGTCTTCTGCCCCCACACTAAGAGAACCATTTCCTTTGGGACATTGCCTCGTGTTTCAAGGTTAGAGTGGAAGGAGCGCTTTGAGATTTTCTAAAGCTTCGATGTAAGGAAGTTTACGTTTATTATTATTATTATTTTTCTTGGTGTGTTTTCTTTTTCGTTTATCATGTAAAGATAAAAGATAGATGTTATAACGTTCTTGTGTTTCCTGTATTTTTTTTATAGCTTTTATAAGAAACTTGTCTTCTGTTCTTATTTGGGTCGTCTTGTAGCATTTTCATAATATTTGTCTTCTTTCCCGTTAGCTGTTAAGCTCCTTATCTGGAAATTTACGTCAAGTTCCTCAGCTGTGGTGCCGGAACTATTCATTAACATTAATTGATACTCGTCTATAAAAACAGATATTTCTTATATATCATATACCTGATATAATGAATTTTTCCCCCTAATGGTATAGTCTCTGGTAATGAGATTTCGCCAATCTTTGTTCTGACAGAATTACGGCTTCCGAAACAGTTTTACATTTATGGGTCCTTTTTTTCGTGTTTTATTTTATGAGAGTTGTGCCTTAAGCTTCCAGATATTGTGGTAATGGTGATGTAGGTGTTTGATGTCATGTTTAGATAATGAAGTATTATGTTTGTAAAGTAAATAGCCTCATTTTGTGTATCGAATACGTGAATAAAGTATAATCTGGCTCTTTTCTAAACATATGCATATTTGTCTCTTTATAATAAAACTAAATATTATACACAAACACATATGTACATATATGTGTATATGTACATATATATATATCATCTGTTTAACACCCATAGTCAATGGGCAATAAATTCCACAGTTAAACTTGCTGTCTTCCAGCCCGAGGTCAACCTCTCTCCGCTATCATATTTACAACACACTCCCTTGAATCCCGACGTTGTTCTCGACCCTGTCTTATATTGCCGTCATTTTTGACAGTATGGGTTGTAAGAATTATATATAACACTCGTATTAGTCTTCAATAAGACGGGACACAGTTTTCTTCTTCACCGGTATCTGAAGAAGAAGATTTTATGTCTTCGAAAGCTTGTATTTTGTGAATTAAAGAATCAGGAATCTAAACCATCCCGTCTTATTGAAGCGTAATACGATATTCTGAGTATATGTACACAGTGAGGTTGTGTGGCTATTTTGTGAATAGGAATTTATATGTATATATATTATAAAATATATGAATGTGTATATGTATATATATATATATATATATATAACATATATATATATATATATATGCTATATATACGCACCTGATTTTCACTAAGGAGAACAACGTAGGTCTTTCAACATGTACAGCAATGTGTTCTGATTGGCCAGGGAGGATCATCATTTCCCCCCATAGTGCCTGCCGGGGTGTAGCGCGTAACCTGACCCGTGACCTTGTGGCAGCGAATGTGATACCATTCGCATATCGTACGGCCTGCAAATGATTCCTCTGCGCGAGTGAGTGAAGTAAGGAAGGAAGAGCGCTTTGGCTGTAGATTCGTCGGAATGTTATGTCTTAGTTTGAACGGTCATGCGATTGTGGGTTTTATTTCTGTGGTGCGTATGTCGTAAGGGTGTAACTGAAAAGGGCTGTTATTGTTTATGAAAAATAATTCTGAAGATTTTTAATCGTTTTCAAAATCGTCCATAAAAACATCGAACTTATTAGCAGTAACGCATTGTATTATTATTATTATTATTATTATTATTATTATTATTATTATTATTATTATCATTATTATTATTATTGTGAGGTTCAAAATCGTTTTGGAACTATGAAGCTTATTAGTTCACAAAGTTTTTACAGAAAAAAAACACGCTGTAACAGCCAAGTACATATTATTATTATTATTATTATTATTATTATTATTATTGTTGTTATTGTTGTTGTTGTTGTTATGAGGTTCAAAATTCATGTGGAACTAACATTAAAGCCCATTAGCTTACCAAGATTCTACATAGAATCCCCCCAAAAATAGCCAGGCAAATAAAATTATAATTATTATTATTATTATTGTGATGTTCAAAATTCATGTAGAACTAACTTTTAGAGCCCAGTAACTTACCATACGAAAAAAAAAAAGAAAGAAAAACAGCCAGGGAAATAAAACTCCATAAAATACAGATAAAACGTTACAAGATCTTGTGGTATAATCGCACACGTATAACCCCCCAACTAAACCTCTATGTCGTTTCGTGCTCATGCGTGCCGTTGATTTCCTGTATGACGGAACGCGAAAGCCGCGGACGGAAGTCTGTCCCCGACTGCAGCGCTCCGTCTTCAAATACAGCATTGTATTTGTCCCGTTCCTGCAGTCAAATGCCTGACGTCGTCGTAAGGAGTCTTCATAGCACTTGTTGAATGAATGAGACGCGCGTTCTTCGTACCATTTGCACTTTTGACTTGCTTGCTGTTAGTTATTGCTTGGTTGGTGTCTTCTAGTTTGTTCTTCTTTTTATATTTGCTACACTGTAATTTTTTATTGTTCTTTTTTATTTATGATTCTGCTTAGGGTTTTATGATGCGCGTCTCTGAATTTATGTGAATTTTTTGCAGCTTTAAAAGAGTATTTTATTTCCGATGAGGGTTTTTAGAGCTTTTTGCGATTAGCATTTTTAAACCGTGTGTGCCCTAAAAAGGTTTTTCTATTAGTATTTTATCTGCAAGGATCTCCCTTAATTACAATTTCAAATAAGGGTCATAAATAAGGTTCATTATTATATGTTTCTTTACGGCGAGTGTCTAAAACTCAGTGTATAAATATAACGATTAAACGCGGTTGTTATATAATGCAAACATTGCAGGAACCCCATGCAAATTACGTAAATGTTTGTTCGCAACGTGGCCTGGAATTCTATTAACTATTGGGTGTATTCAGGCTTCAACATTTACTGTGGAAACTCGTGGAGTGTTTGTTGTTTCGTAAATTCAGTAACTCAAATTTTATACTCTATTCGAGGAATTCGTTCTTAGGTTCACTTCACGTTATTGGGGTGTGTGTGTGTGTGTGTGTGTGTGTGTGTGTGTGTGTGTGTGTGTGTGTGTGTGTGTGTGTGGGCGTGGGCGTCTCTCTGAGTCTTGCATGTTTTTAGGTCTGGAGTTCTGGAAAGAGTTTTCTTCTCTTTTGTCCTCTATTTATATCCAGTGAAGGTACGAGAGGCGTGGCTTTGGAATTACATGGGGCATTATATATTTAATTAATGTATGTTGAATAAATGTCTTGTTAATGAACCGAAAGGGCTCTTAATTCTTGGGAGCCAACGGGGGCACCAGGGAAGCTTGATGTACTGTGGTATCAGGTACTTTAAGTGATCAGCATTATCATCCCTAATTATCATTCATAATTATCGTCCATTCGGAGAGTATACCGAAAACATGTACCATTAATTAAAGCAAAGGAATCCTATGAGAAACCCGCCGTTGAGTAACGTGGTTAAAAGAAGAGTACTTGCCAATGTCATACATTAGCATCAGTTGTACCCTCAGTGAATGTAATGAGTTTGAGGTCACGGTGGATGTGATGTCCCCCTCTCAAAAGGTTTGGGGGTGGAGGGTCAGCAGTTCTTCCTTAAGGTAATGCCGCCGCCGCCGCCTCCTCACAAGTGATTGTTGTCCGGGGCATGATGCTGAGGGAATAAATTAGCGAGGATGGTGGTGTAATGCACGGCCGCCTACAGTCAAAAGGTGAACTGTATGTAATGTTCCCTTCTTTTACTTTCGACTGGGGATGCGGCATTAATGTAAAGTGTAAAATATTAATGAAATTGCAATACTGTTATGTGTTAAATTAGGTAATAAAATAAATGTTAGTAAAGATAAGAAGACACGTTATAATGCCGGTGTGTTTCAGAAACGCTCTAGTTACCCGTTTACACTCGCCTGTCTTTTCCGAACGGCGCAAATGGGCCTTTGGTGTATTACGGTCGTGAAGTGAATGCGTTGTGCTATATCCACGAACGTAGTTCCTTTTGTATCGTAGCAAGAATAATTTAAAACGTTAGTTACATCGTCCCCTTCATGTGTTACACTGTTACAGAATCATGAACACAGACGAATGTCGAAGGGATTGGTGAAGGTCAAGACTTCTTGCTTCGGATGTGCTTCTCGTTTTGTTTAGAAGCAGGGTTTTATTTTTGCGTAATGTGCGTAGGCAGTAAAGAGTCAGCTGCTGGCACTTCAAAACGAAGCTTTCTTCTGCGTCTGGTATCATACATTGACGCTGAAGAATGGTCGGCTGCATGTTATAGTTGTCTGTAGATAGATAGACTTCGTGTGCGAGTCTACCAGTTTTGGTGGCGGTGCGTATGTTGGTGGTGAGACGGCGATGGTGAATGGGGGATCTTGGGGGGAAGGATGATGTTGGTGGAGAGGGGAGGGGGGAGAGAGGGAGGAGGAGGAGATGGAGTTGGTGGAGGACGTCAACTCCACCACCACACTAGCTGCCTGCTAGCTATCTGCCTCGCACACACAGACGCACACATACACACACTCGCACTCACCCTCCCTGTGAGCCCTCCCTCTTCCCTCCTCCACTAGTTGGTTAGCCACCACCACGTCCACACCTTACTCAGCGCTCGGCTCTTGCGTTCTGCTCTTCCACCTCGAACTCGCTTTTTATTTTTTTTAATACCTGGTTTAAGCAGTCGGGGATTTATCAATCGTTTCTCCCCCGCACTGTCTGTATCGTCGTGACACAGGCCCTCCGATGAAAGCACCACCATGCCGACGAAGTGTTGTGTTGTGACTCCATGTGGGATGACGGTGATGCCCTTAGGAAGGGGAAACTGGGAGATGAGCGAAGGCGGCCGTTACAGTAGTTACTGGCTGGGTGACGACTCGCAGCACCAGCAGGAGGAGCACCTCGGCTGTATCGTGCCGTCGCTTAGTGCTGTAGGTGATTCTGTATCCTTAGGGCATTCACAGTATGTGGTGGTGTCGTTGTAGTCTCCCGAAGAAGGAAGGGAGGACTACGGTCGTCAGCAGGGTGTAAAAAGGGCTTTCGTTCGTAGTGTTCGTATTATTTATTGTACTGTGAAACAATATAGCTATGCGTGCCTGTGATTAAAACGGTATTTGTTCATTCTAAAGCCTCTCCTTCGGCCTGGATCTGCCCAGAACGAGCCTTTCCCCTTCAGTATTTTAACCCGAGGGCGGGAACCACAAGCCCATCTCGCTCGCTGGTTTTGGGGGTTAGGCAACTTCAAGTGAGCTCTATGACGCGACGTCGTAAGGCTGTATGTCGCCCATTTTCATCCCATGACAATGTGAACGACCTTGATCTTCAGGGATGTACGTTTTTGGGTGCGCAAGTATCTGTAAGTTGAGCTTTGGGTGATTCACTGTTGCTTCACTTATAAATCCAAACGATACAGAAATCCCTAAAGCCAGAACTCCCTGGTGGCTGCGATAACGGTCTGTGAAAGAATCAAAGTGGGTTTGTGCGTGCGTCTGTTGTCTGTCTGTGAGAGCGCGAGTTCGTCGAAGTTCGCTTAGCTGTTAAGACCTGAAGCGAAGAAGTGTCCGTGTTCGTTCGTACGTGCGTTCGTGACGTGGTTCTCTACACTGAGAGTGGGAATAAAGTAATAACACTTGCGTGTGTATGTCTGTGTGTTTTCTAGCAAAGACCTCACTCTCCGTCTCTCTCTCTCCCTCTCTATCTCACCCTCTCTCACTCCCTCGGTGCACAATCAGACGACGGGGAAGTGGAAAAGCCAACTAGCCTATCACCTTTATGCCCAACAGACCTTGATTCGACTCAGGCTTTATTGAAAAGTGAGATGGTATTTTTAGAGCAGTGAACAAAAAGAGTCCAGTGAATATTTCCCTTCATTATCGCCCTAATTCATAGTCCGGAGTTTTGAGAGTTGAAATAGACCCTAAATTTTTGGTGGTTTTCCTAAGCTGGGTATCTACAGGCGATTCATTTCACAAGGTGTATTTGAACGGCCGAAGAAGAAGGAGCGTACGAAAATATTAAAATTCTCCTCAAGTGTCTTAATGGTCCCCCCGTCGTTCCCTCCTCACTGCTAGTGCGAGTGGGCGATTCATTCTGACACGCTCCACGATTAATTATGGGAAAAGTACAGAAAGTGAAGGAAGATTGCTGTGTATTGATTTTTTGTCTGGTCGTGTAGGTGCTCAAGCAATACTGAAATTGAAAGCAATTAAGATTTGAGTGTTGAACTGGTGCAAGGATACAGAAAGAATAACAGCAAGTTGTTGCGATTTTGAAAATAGTCATAAAAATCGTTTCACATCAGCTGATTCGAAGTCATTTCCTGGATAAACTTTCCATCTGAGTTCCCGTTGTTCTTCATGATTTTTGGTAAGTATTCCAACTGTTTGTCGTATGATTATCACCAGCAACAACAGCGGTTACTTTGACTTAGTTAAAAATAAATGACTAATATTGTGAAAAGAAACATGTGGCAATCTGCCCTAGGGACCAGCCTGAGTTACCGGATACTAATTTGAAATAACAACGGAAGTTGGTCGCTTCCCATTTCAGGTGAAATATTTCCGTTATTCTCTCACATTTATATGGATAGTGGGCGATGCCAGGTATAATTTACTGTATACATAGATGGTAAACAGTTCAAAGGTCATATGTCGCGGAAGAACTCAGTTTTGCATAGCGGACAACTAAGCTAACGAGCGCATTTCATGTAAATTATTAAAGAATTTTCATAAAAAAAAATTGTTTGCTTAAAAAAAAATTTGTTGGGAGTTCTGATCAGTTATATCTTAAAAGAATGGTTCACTGATACACGAGCTTACGTGGCCAGTGTTGGGAAGTTGTACCTCGTCCTTGGCATAACGTGTCGTAAGAAATGGTTTAGCCAGTTGCTTTTGACTAGTTCGTATGCTCGCCAGGAACCCGAAAGTCCCAAGAATTTGCTGTTATGAGGTTAAGTTGGCCGTGTGTCAGCAGTGGCTCGTGTTCTTGCTTGAGAGCTATCTGTAATGCCAAGAGTTGACAGGTCCAATGACCTGGCTTCGAAATGTGATGATTAATTATGTAATGATATTAATTTTCGTTGCATAACGGTGACCCACACGAATTTAGTTGTAGAGGCAGGGCAGCTCTTATTAATACTTTTATGATTTTTGACAACAGAATTGAGTAAACTTTGGGAAACTTCAGTGTCGAAATATTCAGTCATTGCATGACCTCTGACAAACTTGATACCGGTTTCTCAAGGAGTATTGCTTTCATTTATTAAATAACGCCGATGTTTGCGCAGGCACCACTGCTTTGACGTCGGTTGGTCGAAAAGATTTTTCTTCGAACAGATTTATTATTGATATCTCCTCTTCCGAGAAAACGTCATTGTGATATCATGAAAGGTCATGACGGGCAACAAACACACACATACACACATGTGTGTGTGTGTGTGTGTGTGTAAAGAGCATGGAACTTCCAGTATTTCAAGTAATTCAGGCAATGATAAGGACCCAAGTTGTAAAACTTTTAGATTTTACGAAGCCATGGAAGTTTAACAATCAATCAGGGACCCGTCCACCAAGTTTTGTTTGAGATGACGTCTTGCAGAAGCAAACTGTTCAGTGCTCTCTCTCTCTCTCTCTCTCTCTCTCTCTCTCTCTCTCTCTCTCTCTCTCTCTCTCTCATCTCTCCTCAGGTATGCCGCTGGTTCAGAAATTAATCCGAACTTTGTTTTTCATAAAAACGCTGTAAAAGAATGGCCCAAGGGCCATATCTAGTTTACAGAGGGTAATAGGATTTCGGCTGAGAAAGTTGTTCAGCCTTGTGAGCGTTATGCCTGCCAAGGTGTTCCACTTCTGTGAAGAGTGCTCTTCATTATTTTGAGATATTATGATATTTTCTTGAGAAAATCACAAATTGGAGAACAAAAATGTTTAAGACATTCACATACAGTTTAGGAGCGTCCTACTTAATAGTGTCTCCACATTGAAGAGGGAGTATGACGCTCCGAAGCTGCATGTGGATTTATTATATATATCTGTTCTCCAATTTGGGATTCTTTCAAGCTTCAAGCAGATACTGATCTGTCGTCATGATGGTATTTTCTTATATAGAGTTCCACTGGATGTTTTATGAGTTCTGTCATGCTTGAATGTAACCTATTTGATTATTGTCTTGGTTTTTCATGTATAGTGTAATGAAAGCCGTATTTATTTTTCACATTATGAAAAACGCTTTTATTTTTTATATAATAAAAAGCTTATTTATTTTAGATACCTATACTACCACTTCGATACCTGATTTTTCTGCATCTAAATTATAACAGGTCTCATTAATTCGTGAATACCTTAGAACATTTCAACATTATTGTCCTTTTTCTGGTATCCATGGCTGCTGAGGAAAAAAACAGCTTTCCCTCTCTTTTCCTTCCTGTGCTTGCCCATTCCTGCAGCAGCAAGCAGGGAGCTGCTGGAGTTTTCTTTCGTCGACATGTGCGTGCCGACGCACAGCTGGTCACGGAGACCGTCTGTTGGTCGTCTGGCCATCCATGCCTTACCTTGCTGATCGAACTTTTGCTTTCAAGTATTGAGCGCAGCTATTCAGTCGAGTGTGACTCTGGGCATTCATTCCTAAGATTGTCTCTTTTTTATATATTATAACCATAAGATCGTCACTTTTTATAGATTATTGTAACACTATAGATTATTATAACCCCAAGATTGTTTATTTTTATAAATTATTATAATCCTAAGATTATATTTTTATAGATTATTATAACAATAAGAATTTGTCTTTTTTATAGATTACTATAACCCTAAGATTATCTCTTTTTTATTGATTATTATATTGTGACTGTGTTAAAAACGTTCATTTAGTCCTAAATCCAATTCTTGTTCCTTCTCTCTCTTTTATTATATATTTGTGTAAGTCATAATATGTGACGTCTATCCGTGTGTAAAAAGCTCATTTGGCCCAGAATTTAATTCCTTTTCCATCTCTCTCTCTCTTTTTATGTATTTTCCTAAGTCATTATAGCCTAATATTACGTCCGTCTGTTGAAAAACGTTCAATTGGACCTAAATTTAATTCTGGTTCCTTCTCTGTCTCGCATATTTTTGTAAGTCATTATAATGTGACGTCTGTTTGTGCTTGAATACATTCATTTGGCCCTAAATTTAATCCTGTTTCATTCTTCCGCCCATCCCGAATTCTTGTCGATAATGTAATATATTCTAGAGAATTTGACTGTTCCCCCTCCTTGCTCGAGTCTTCAAATCCAACACGTGTTGAGGGTGCTGAGATCATTTGAGTGTCTTCGTGTGCGCGCTTGTGCGTGCGTCTGCATCGCCCATGAGTCTCTCGTTACATCCAGTTTTGTGACGTTTCCCATGACTGGTTTGTATATGAATGTTAAGTTTATGTTGAGGTTCTCGCTGTCCTTATATATGTGTGTATATATATATGTAAATATACATAGGCTATATATATATGTATATATGTATATATATATATATATATATATATATATATATATATATATATATATATATATATATATATATATATATATATATATATATAGGCTATATATACATGACATATATTGAGATATATTTATATATACATAACATACATACATACATACATTACATATATTGAGATATATATATATATATATATATATATATATATATATATATATATATATATATATATATATATATTATATATTATATATGTATGTGTTTATGTTTCTCTCACATTCACCATCACGTGTAAAATGTCATCACTCGATGTAACTTCGTGCAGTAACATGAAAATTCGTTACACCATCCGTCTCAACGATTCCATAGTGCAGTTCCTGAATGCCGCTGGATTCCAGTTCTCACGGTTCCCAGGCTCTCCGATTAATTCCAGCTCATCACTCGTGCTTGCTTGCGCGCGCGTTTGTGTGTGCGTGTGTTTGCGCGTATAGAGGCGAAGTGCGCGTTTGGAACTTTCTTCGCTTATTCCTCTGTAACTTATCTCACTTATCTCTAGTAACTCGGAGCAAGATGTCCCTTGAAGCAACTCGAATTCCGTTGATAAGAAGCGGACCAGGTTTGCGTCGGTCTTCCAACGTGTACCCCAGGCAAGTTTAATTCACGTGCCGTGTTTGAGGAAGGAGGTTAATTATTCATGGCAGCCTCTAATATATCCTTGGCCTTTGGGTGTGCACGTCAACGACGGCTGTGTATATTGCAGCAATCGAATTAAAGATGAATCGGTTCTTGTGTTTGTTCGAAGCGGTTTTGTGTTTAGTGTGAAAGAAACTAAGAGTGCTCTCTCTCTCTCTCTCTCTCTCTCTCTCTCTCTCTCCTCTCTCTCTCTCTCTCTCTCTCTCTCTCTCTCTAAACGGTTTTGTGTAAAAGAAACAACAGTTCTCTCTCTCTCTCTCTCTCTCTCTCTCTCTCTCTCTCTCTCTCTCTCTCTCTCTCTCTAAATGATTAAATTAGTAAAACTAATTTATCGGGGGGTGGGCGGTGTTGAATGTAACATATAAATTGGGTATTAAATTTCCTAACCAGTTGAAAAATATAAATTTCTCTGTATGATATACGAAACGAAGTAATTGTCGAATCAGTCCAGATGACCTTCATTCCTGTAAAAAAAAATAAAGATAAGGATTATGACTTTTTTTTACCGGATATTACGACCTGAAGCCCTTTCTCCGAAAGATTTGTGACTTAACAACGTGTATTTGAGGAACTGTAGTCTCCGCTATGTCTGTGTTAAAGTATCGTGGAGAGATCGTATAAGCTAATACATTTCGTGGAAAATATAACTTCTAAAATTTTGGTTCATTAGTTTTGTTGATATGTAAAGTTTCAGCAAATTATTGTTAGGAGTTAGAGGTTCGAGTAAGCCAACTGTGCAGATTTACTGAGGTGCAATATGTATTTGTCAGTGTTATGTCGAGTAAGCCAATTGGACAGATTTACTAAGGTGCAATAATTTTTATTTTTTTATTTTGGCTGTTAAGAGCTTACGTTGACATAGGTAAACTTAACATGTATGTTATGCTGAAAATAACAATTCTCCCCCCCCCCACCCCTCCCCCTTCGTTTTCATGACCGAGCACGCCACCTTTCCTCTTGCAGCAGACTGCTAAACTTTATTGCAAACTTCAGTGTTGCTCTTCGATCTTGGCCAGTGCCGGGCATGCGCGTGTCCCTGTCACGGTAGTTGCAATGATTAGAAATTAGCTTTGAGACTGGTGTTTATATTTTGGTGAAGGGCGTTATTTGTCAGAAATGGCGAAAACGTTATGCACCTAGGAGAAGGTAGCTCTGAGATAAAAATTACGTTAAAGGTTTGATTTTATTTCTTACGAGTGAGAAGTCTTGACCAAGTCAACTAGTAGCTACAACTGTTAAAACGTTTTGGAAACGAGAATAACGCCTAAACATTATACTGTACCGCGATTTTAACTTGGCCGTCATGCCACAACGTGTTTTTATTCTTCTTCTCTTGTCAGAAAGGACACGTACTGTTGGTTGTGGGTGTTTGAAGGCGAATAAACGCCTGAAGTGTACTAGCAGTCTGGCAGTTCGTCAGAGGAATGTATGTCATATTGAGAAACCATCCGGTTACGGTATTTTTCTTGGATACTGCCGACGCGTTTGGTTGGTTTAGTAGTGTCGCTGGGTACGTGTAAATTCATTGTCCTGGTTAAGATCTGAGAGTCACGGTATCTTTATTGTTATTATTCCGTTCTTTTTGGTAAAGTTTTTACCTGTCCTTTAAATTGTACAATCTTTATCATATGAAATTTTATATTTTTTCTTGTCAAAAATATCATAATAAAGGCGTAGTTTTTGAAATTACTTTTGGTAATTTTTTATCGATTCATTATAATATAATAACTGCTATTTCCCCAATTCCCCCTTCCCCACCCCCACCCAAACCCACCTCATGAAAAGAGCATAGGATGTATGAAATAGCAAGTCATAATAACTTATGGCGTTGATTATTGATATTCGTGGCTGATTGCACACCTGCCAGGGAATTTATTTCATAGCTAGTCGACTGAAAGGTGTTGTTTGTCGGGTGAAAGGTTGAATCATCCAGCTGGGTAAATTTGACGTTTGTCTGCGCCTGCGCACATGTGTTGTAACGAGGGCTTGTTCGTTGGTGAAGTTTGTTAACTTGGATTCGTCATTCCATTTTATTTTAGTTCACTAGAATTCATTAATGACCGTGGTGAGTAGCTTGATTATGAAATTGCTTCTTGGTTGTCTTTTGTAATTTCAAAATCATCATACGATCATCAGGAGACTGATGAATAGGCTACAGTTACAAT
>NC_089791.1:22408387-22413387 GCF_040412425.1 Macrobrachium rosenbergii
ACCGTGTTTTTAGTTCACAAGATGTATGTCTTCAGACTCTCTCTCTCTCTCTCTCTCTCTCTCTCTCTCTCTCTCTCTCTCTCTCTCTCTCTCTCATTGGCAGTCATAGCTGAAGAGAACAATGAGAAACCTCCACATACATGAAATTCTTTCGCAATTTGAGCAAATCGATAATCATATCATGATTCTGATACTAGAGAAATTTTTCCCTGACCTACCTCCTTGTACAAATTTTTCTCCCGAGTAAATTTATTCATCTTAGTCCTGCTTAGCATCAGATTAGCACAGATTTACGTCGTTGCGGTCCTGGAAACCTCTCCATCATGATATGCTAAGATGCAGAGACTTATAATAAGTAGTCTGTTGTCGTACGGTCAAAAGAGAAAGCTTAACCATACATTGGATTTTGGTATGTCCCTAAAGGAGCCCTGTGCATTGTAACCACTGCCGCTGGTCGCTCTATTGTAAGACGCAGTGCGTATGCACTTTTTTTTTTTTATTTTTTAGTGTTCTGTAAAAGGAAACTATTGTGCCGGCTTTGTCTGTCCATCCGCACTTTTTTTGTCCGCACTTTTTCTGTCCGCCCTCAGATCTTAAAAACTACTGAGGCTGGAGGGCTGCATATTTTGTTAGGGTCATCCACCCTCCAATCATTAAACGTAACAAATTTCAACCCTCTAGCCTGAGTAGTTTTTATTTTATGTAAGGTTAAAGTTATCCATAATCGAGCTTCTGGCAGCGATATAGAATAGTCCACCACCGGGCCACGGCTAAAGTTTCATGGGCCGCGGCTCATACAGCATTATACCGAGACCACCGAAAGATAGATCCATTTTCGATGGCCTTGATTGTGCGCTGTAGCGGCTGTATAGAAAACTCTATTGCGCCGAAGAAACTTCGCCGCATTTTTTACTTGTTTTCATTTCTCCATAATAACGATAATCAACGGATCGTAGACTTACCATTGTCCAGCCCGTGGTCAGCCTTTCTCACCACGGGCTACTTGTACGTTTGCGGAATGTAGGTACTGTAACTTTTAATCCGTGACTCAAGCGGTATGTAATATACTCGACCCTCTCTTTTATTGTCGTTTTAGGTGATACGAGTAGTGTCATTTCTCAGGTCTGGCATGTTGCTGTCCTTAAGGATAAGACCGACTTTCCTTTTCCCATTTTCTAGATTGCGTTATCTCCGGTGTGATAAGGCAGTAGGTTGCCGTCGCTGTCGGCCTTTGCTTTAGAAGTATTCACGCGAACACTCGTATTTGCACTGGCCGTATTTGATTTATTGCTCGGAGTATTCTTACCAGAATCTGTTTGGTCCTTTTCTAAAAGAGACCCCCCCCCCACCACCACCCGTAATCATGCAGTTTTGACCGTCTCAGTGCTCCCACAGCAAAAAAAAAAATTTTTTCCCTTGTAGTAATATGAGGACCAGTGTCTTGTCGGCTGTTTTGATGTTTTACCCCCAAAGGCCGTCTTTTCATCCAAGCCGTCTTAGAAGCTTCGGACCCGCTGCAAGGGAAGGTTACCGCTGGTTTGGGGAAGGGGGAGGGGGGTTTAAATCTCCCCTTCCCCCCTAGCCCCTCCTCCATTCATGGTTGGGTCGAGAGAAGTAAACCTGATTGTGTACTGGTCGTCAGCACAAGAATACAATATAATGCGTACTCATGAATTTTTGGTTGTTTGATTTCATTGCCGTCCCCGGGAATTGGGATAACGAGAATCAGCCAGGTAACTGATCGTTGCATTATTGTGTTTTAGTGTCCAGCGAAGGTGAAATAGCATAGTAGAAGAATATAAGACTATGAGAGGACTGAGCAGAAAATTTGTATTCATTCTGTTGGTCATTTCTTGATTCATGTCTGTATCCATATTTTCACCGGTATGTTGTGCTTTACTGTGCTCTACTAGGTCTATGTGAAGACATCTAAAAGCTATGAACCCAGTGAATAAAATAAGCAAACGAAGGGCAGGAGAAAAGTGAGCCGAGAAAAACCATTTCCTGGTGGGGATGATTGATGCCACACAGGTAGTATCCCTGGTTGCAGACAAGTCAGACAAGTATTGATAGGCATTCCACAAAAAATTGTGGTTTCCTCAAGTGATGACCAAGCTGATGTTTCCTGAACTTCACGCGAGAGAGAGAGAGAGGGAGAGAGAGAGAGAGAGAGAGAGAGAGAGAGAGAGAGAGAGAGAGAGAGAGAGAGAGAGAGAGAGAGATTTTTGTCTGTCCACGTTAAAGCGCCTTCGGATCATTTCGAGATATTTCCGCTGTTTATAAATTTCGTGTAGCCTACTTCTTGAACGTTCTTTTTAATCTTAGGTATTACTTGAAAGTTGATGAGTGGGAAAAGGCATTGCTTTATTCAGGAGCAACGTATCTGTCTTCTCCATCTCATTAAAGCCTGACGTCTACATTTGTAATGATGATCATTACTGTTAATGCTTCTTTAACGTCTTGCGTTGCGAGTTTTTCTCTCTTGGAAGATGTGTTGATGGGGGAAAATTTCCATTCGAGTTCTTGTCCAGCCGACCTTCCTGGAAGTTTGTCTTTATTTGGAGGCTCACTGTTTCCATGGCACAAGAACCGGACTATGAGAGAGAGAGAGAGAGAGAGAGAGAGAGATTGTCTGTGTTCGCCAATAATACCTGGAAGCTGGGTGTTGTAGGTTACCCCTTAGTTATGCGGTTTTGCCCTCCCATGGGCTCTCTCCCCCTTCCCGCCCCTGTCTCTCTCCCCCTTCCCGCCCCTGTCTCTCTCCCCCTTCCCGCCCTGTCTCTCTCCCCCTTCCCACCCTGTCTCTCTTCCCCTCTCCGTCTTCCCCTCACTCCCCCTTTCCCCTGGCTTCCCTCTTATCCCCACCCCCCTCAAATTACAGCCTCCCGCTCTCCCCCCCCATCACTCCGTTGACTTGCACCTTTGTGTCTTGCTGGCAGATATTTTTTTGTCTCTATAAGTAGTTTCTGACAGACAGTATATTTGGATGTTTCTGGAGGATAGGATATTTGGATGTTCAACCTTGGGTCCTACTGAAGCAGCATCGTCTCGCGGTTGGTAATATATTAATTAGGCGTTCCACTTTTACGTCATGCATTAGCAGCAGTTGCTGGCATCTTGCCATGACTTTATCATTGATGTAGGTTAGGGCAGTTTTAATCAATTTCGATGACTTTCATCTGAAGGGGACAAAGGTGACTGATCTCAGCCGTGTATAAGACGCAACCATTGCGTACCCTCCCTATAAATAAATGATCAGTGCGGACTAATTACCAGACTAGATCGCTAATGAGTTCCAATTTTTCCCATCGTGCGGGGAATGTCGTCGATCAAGTGACATTTAATTGGTGACATCTGCTTTAGAAACATGTCACGTTGCCTCAGCTGTTTTGGTGCGGCCGAGCGAGCGAGTGAACGAACTTGCGGTGTTTGTGTTGCCGTTCGCTTTCCGTATGGTGGATGGCGAAGTTGATGCTTTTTTTTTTCTTGCCGTCGAGGGCCTGTTTAATATTATCGTTATTGGTATTTTATTATCATCTTTATTGACGTTATCGTTATCGATATTGATAGTTAATGTACCCGGATTCTTGCAGGACAATCCTTACAGACCATTATTTCCATAAGCAAGTCTCGACAGAACTGATTATTGCAATGTGGAAAACAGAGTGGGCATAGGGGAAAATGACCAGCAAAGGTAAATTTGAATTGTTATACCTTTCCTTTAAACTTGAAGATTACAAATGGGACCTCTGTTATGGCAGACGGTCTGTTTTTCAGAGATTGTTTTATGTGGATGCATCAGGTGAGGATTGTCTTTGTCTTTCCTCGTTGGTGAGTCATGGGCTATGCGGAAACACTCAATTTTACCTTTTCTCCTCTCATCTCGAGAAGAGAAGGCACAGACGTTATATATAATATATATATATATATAATATAATATATATATATATATATATATATATATATATAGAGGGGCATAGCCAGGAATTTAGTAGAGGGGGGGGACCACTTTTGTGGAGGATGAACCAGGCGACGGCAGCGAGTCCCTACAGCATTTTGATGTACATGAAATGTATATTTTTGACATATCCAAGAATCGGTATTAAGTGCTTCATCTGGTGGAATAATAATAATAATAGTAATAATAGTTTTTATTATTTTCCCTTAAGATCAAAGATATCTCATTGCACATCACTTTCATATCTCAATATACAGGCACTTAATACCCACTCATTTCTTTAGCAGAACAAGGAATAAAAAACTTCTACAGTATTTTATTATATATATACATACATATATATATATATATATATATATATATATATATATATATATATATATATATATATATCTTGCAGATGTGAGCGCGCTCATGTGCGTGTGTATGTAACGTGTCAGACACTCATAAATTCAGATGTAATGTATAGGAAGTAATTCACTCCCGTTGTCTCTCGTCTGTGAGTCACGAGCATCATGATGCTCACCTATTAGACTCCATTGGTGTTGATTTATGCAATTATGCAGCTTGTGCATTCTTAGCTTTGGGGCCGTTGTGTATTCTTTCGCGTTCTTTCGGGAATTCATGGCCGTTATTTTGACAGTGCCTGACAAAGAGATTTCCTTGTTCAGTGTTACGTATGCCTTTGTGAGTGAAGGCTTCTTTCTGTGGTTATTGAGTTATAACTTAATATGAAGCTGCACAATTACATTAGCCTGCTGTCTTTCATACACACACACATACACATACAGTGCGCATGCACTGTAGACATCAGTAATACGTTCACTATGCTGCTAGTCGTTCGATCAGCGCAGTTAAGCGATTTCATTTGGGTGGGGTTTGGGGCTTGCAACGTCATCCCAACGGAACTCGCCGAAAACCGTCTTAGTCTGTATTAAACGAACGCCTTGGATCGACGGTATATCCTCATTAAAAATTTCTGAGCTTACAATTTTCTTTATTGCTTTAGTGATTATTGCTCTCTCTCTCTCTCTCTCTCTCT